>NC_079439.1:7327897-7442897 GCF_903798145.1 Danio aesculapii
TGATCTAACCTTATATTTACGTCTTATGATGCTGTGTGCCTGCTGGGATGTATACATAATAGGCTATGTATAAATAATAGGCTAAATAATTCAAAGAAGTCATTAAATTATTCTTCGTTTGTTTCAAAAACACAGATTTCTGTACAATTTAAAATGGAATCTTTGGAGATGTTTTCTGCCGGAGATACTGTTGTTCTAAAAAAATAACAAAAAAAACGTACAATTTTACCTTAGGAACGGCATAGCAGAGAAATTTGGCGATTTTGAAACCTTGACTTTTCCAAATCGCGGTATACCTTGAAAACATTAATCATCCCATATCTACCTGACTCAAAAAAGCTCTACAGCAAGTTGCCTTGCAATTTTGAGTTGAGTCAACTAGGCGATATGCGCTGACTTTCTATTGGCGCTAACATTATTAGCCTCTTTAAAAATATATTATTTTCAGATTAAATACAGGAGTGTTGTTAAATATCAATATATCGGTGCTGATGTATTTAAAATGATGCAATCTCGCTTCATTTTCTTTCTTCTCACCAGAAGGGAGATGAATAATTAATAACAGTATTAAGATTTAACACTTGTTTTAATCAGAACGTAAGATGAGATTGCACAAATCTTTTTTGTAATTTATTCCCTTTTTGGGGCAACACAGTGGCTCAGTGGTTGGCACTGTCGCCTCACAGCAAGAAGGTCGCTGGTTTGAGTCCCGGCTGGGTCAGTTGGCATTTCTGTGTGGAGTTTGAATGTTCTCCCCGTGCTAGTGTTGGTTTCCTCCGGGTGCTCCGGTTTTCCCCACAGTCCAAACATATACACTATAGGTGAACTGAATGAGCTAAATTGGCCGTATTGTATGAGTGTGAATGTGAGAGTGTATGGGTGTTTCCCAGTACTGGGTTGCGGCTGGAAGGCCATCCGCTGTGTAAAACATATGCTGGAATAATTGCCGGTTCATTCCACTGTGGTGACCCTAGATGAATACGGGATAAAGCCGAAGGAAAATTAATGAGTGAATAAATTCTTTATTTTAATTGCATTTTCATCGTCTCATAAAACCCCTGCGCTTCTCTCATGAGACACTGATTTAGATCGTAAATCCTTGGTTAATCTCGTTCATTGTACGTAGTTGAGATTGTGAGAGCAAGATCAGTGTAAGTGTGTGTGACGCCGAGTGTCTCTCCTACTGTAAGGTCAATACATGGGGGAAGGGTGATTATTGTTTCTGTGGTGCTGCTGAGTGAAATAATGTGATGCAGTCTTAAAGGGATAGTTCACCCAAGTACAGTTGGGTTATTATTATTATTACTAATCTGACTTGTCCTTTTCCTGTTATCTCCCTATTATTATTATTATTATTATTATTATTAGTAGTAGTATTACTACCACTGTCACTATTTAGGTTGTTGTTATTGTTGTTGTATTAGTAATAGTTGTAGTTGTAGTAGCTGTTGTTGTAATCGTAATAGTCGTTGGAGTAGTAGTAGGGGTTTCAATAGTAGTGGTCATTGCAGTAGTAGAGGTAGTAGTAATAATTGATGTAGTAGTAAATAAATGACATTATATATACAGTTGAACTCAGAATTATTAGCCCCCTACTTATTTTTCCCCCAATTTCTGTTTAATAGAGATTTTTTTCAACACATTTCTAAACATAATAGTTTTAATAACTCATTTCTAATAACTGATTATTTTATCTTTGCCATGATGACAGTAAATAATATTTGACTAGATATTTTTCAAGATACTAGTATTCAGCTTAAAGTGACATTTAAAGGCTTAACTGGGTTAATTAGACAAGTCATTGTATAACAGTGGCTTGTTCTATAGACCAGGGGTTCCCAAAGTGGGGGTCGCAGGACAATGACAGGGGGCTTGGTGATTTCCAAAAGTCAAATAAACTTTATTAAACTAATTTTATTAAACTAATTTTATTAAACTCATCCATAACCCACAGAAGATAGAAATAGTAGTTAACAGTTAAATAAAAAGCAACAACATGCAAATGAAAAGCCATCTGCCTTTAATTTGTTTATCATTGGATTGTGTGTGGGGGATGCAGTGGGGCAGTAGGTAGTGCGGTTCCCCCACAGCAAGAAGGTCGCTAGTTCGAGCCTCAGCTGGGTCAGTTAGCGTTTATGTGTGGAGTTTGCATGTTCTCCCTGCATTCGCATGGGTTTCCTCCGGGTGCTTCACTTTACAGTCCAAAGACATGTGGTAAGGTGAATTGGGAAGGCTAAATTGTCCGTAGCGTGTGAGTGAGTGTGTATGGATGTTTTCCAGAGATGGGTTGCGGCTCGAAGGGCATCCGATGTGTAAAACATGTGCTGGATAAGTTGGCGGTTCATTCCGCTGTGGCGACCCTGGATTAATAAAGGGACTAAGCCGAAAAGAAAATGAACGAATGAATGGATTGTGTGTTAGAATAGATTGTACATTAACACAGATTGATTTTATAGCTCCAGGTTAAACTTTCTGACACTTTTATGGCAATCAAATACATTAAAACTACAAATACAGGTCACAACTGAACATTGAGGATGTTTCATAAGAAAAGCGCGGGGGTTACGTGAATTGGTGAAAATGCAATTACAATAAATAAATAGTTCATTCATTTTCCTTCGGTTTAGTCCCTCATTTATCAGGGGTTACCACAGCGGAATGAACCGCCAACTTATCCAGCATATGTTTTACACAGCGGATGCCCTTCTAGCTGCAACCCAGTATCGGAAAACACCCATAGACTCTCACATTCACACACACACACTCATACACTACGGACAATTCAATTTATCTTTATCTCTATAGTGCTTTCACAATGTAGATTGTGTCAAAGCAGCTTCACATAGAAGATTATAGTGAATTGAAACTATTGAATCCCGAACTATGTAAGCCAGTGTCGACCGCGGCGAGGAACAAACTTGACCAATTGGCAAAAGTGAAGGAGACAAAAAACCTTGAGAGAAACCAGGCTCAGTTGGGCACGACCATTTCTCTTCTGGCCAAACGTCTTGTGCAGAGCTGCAGTCTAGGCGCCGGAGGCTGGAGAACGCTGGACGTCAGCGAAGACTCGTCTGTCCCTGGAGTCTCACATCAGACACATGCTCTCTACTCCTCCATGACCGCCACAGCAGCTGCTCAGGATACGGCCTGGTCCAGGATATGTAAACCTTGGGATTATCTCTTCGCAGGTCTTGGATTGCATCAGTGGCACTGCATAATTTCTGGAGGCCTCGGCATGAGTATCCCCAGGTGGAAATAGAGAATAATTAGCATAGCTGCTGTTCATAGTGTATATAAACGAGATGCAGAAACCTGGGTGGGGTACATTCATGCATCATATCGCTAAGTGATGCACTGAGTGTATGCTTTACTAAAAAGATAGGTCTTTAATCTAGTTATGAACTGCGAGAGTGTGTCTGAGCCTCGGACATTATCAGGAAGGCTATTCCAGAGTTTAGGAGCTATAAATGAGAAGGCTCGACCTCCTTTACTCGACTTTGCTATTCTAGGTACTACCAGAAGCCCTGAGTTTTGAGATCTTAAAGAGCGAGTTGGATTGTAGCGAGACAGAAGATTGGTTAGATAAACAGGAGCTAGATTATTTAAAGCTTTATAGATAAGAAGTAATATTTTAAATTCAATACAAAACTTAACAGGCAGCCAGTGTAAGGAGGATAAAATTGGGGTGATGTGATCATATTTTCTAGACCTGGTAAGAACTTTGGCAGCTGCATTTTGTACTAGCTGAATAGAGGATGCTGGGTGAACAGTTTCGTTCATCCAATTCACCTGTAGCGCATTTCTTTGTACTGTGGCGGAACCCGGAGCACCTGGAGGAAAACCACACCAACACGGGGAGAACTTGCAAACTCCACACAGAAATGCCAACTGGTTCAGCCGGGACTTGAACTAGCAACCTTCTTGCTGTGAGGCGACAGTTCTAACCACTGAGCCGTCATGCCACCCCATTTCTAAACATAATAGTTTTAATAACTCATCTCTAATAACTGATTTATTTTGTCTTTGTCATGATGACAGTAAATAATATTTGACTGGATACTACAAGATGTTAGTATTCAGCTTAAAGTGACATTTAAATGCTTAACTAGATTAATTAGGTTAACTAGGCATGTTCGTGTAATTAGGCAAGTCATTAGACAACAGTGGTTTGTTCTGTAGTGTTGTCACTTACAATACTGGAATTTCCAACTTCGATACGATACCTTGAAAAATATCGATATTCGGTACCATTTTCAATACTCTGGGAACAAATTCCCCAACATTAAAAGTATGCAAATGAGTGGCGGTCTCCAAAATTAAACCAATAGACTTGTCCTGAAAACATTGTGCCCACCAGTCTCATTAGGGGAGGTTAATATTAAAGTAAACAAATCAATAAATGACTAAATAAATTATAGCTCACAATTTGCTGATGTTTATATGGGCCTATTGTTGTGTGCGCAACATTTCTATATTTATAACCACCTCCGAGGAATGTGGAGGTCACGAGTCACTGGCATTGCTATTTTGGGGGTTAGGGGCTGAAAATTTTGGGGAACCCTGCTGTAGACAATCGAAAAAATATACAGTTGAAGTCAGAATTATTAGCCAGCCTTTGATTTTTATTTTTTAAATATTTCCCAAATGTTGTTTAACAGAGCAAGGAAATTTTCACGGTATGTCTCATAATATTTTTTCTTCTGGAGAAAGTCTTATTTGTTTTATTTCAGATAGAATTAAAGCAGTTTTTCATTTTTAAACGCCATTTTAGGGTCAAAATTATTAGCCCCTTTAAGCTATCTATTTTTTTGACTGTCTACAGAACAAACCATCGTTATACAATAACTTGCCTAATTACCCTAACCTGCCTAGTTAACCTAATTAACCTAGTTAAAACTTTAAATGTCACTTTAAGCTGTATAGAAGTGTCTTGAAAGATATCTAGTCAAATATTATGTGCTGTCATCATGGCAAAGATAATATAAATCAGTTATTAGAAATGAGTTATTAAAACTATTATGTTTAGAAATGTGTTGGAAAACTCTTCTCTCCGTTAAACAGAAATTGGGGGGAAAAAATAAACAGGGGAGCTAATAATTCTGACTTCAATGTATATTGCTTAAGGAGGCTAATAATATAGACCATAATATGGTTTTTAAAAAATTAAAAACTGCTTTCATTCTCGCCGAAATAAAACAAATAAGACTTTCTCCAGAAGAAAAAATATTATCGGACATACTGTGAAAATTTCTTTACTCTGTTAAACATCATTTGGGAAATATTTAAAAAAATTCACAGGAGGGCCAATACTTTTGATTTCAGCTGTACATAGTAGATAAAAATTACAATGGAATGAATTCAAATGATCTCCTTTTGTGTTCAACAGAAGAAAGAAATTCACATAAATTTTGAATAAGTGAAAGGTGAGTAAATGTCACTTATGTGGACTATATCTTTAAGTTCATTCAAAAATGAGTCAATGATGTGGTGTACTCTTAAGGGCACAGTCCTTTAAAAATGTTAATTTTGTCCTAGTTACATTATTTAATGTGAACCATTGCCTACCTAATGCTGTATCATAATGTCTTGTATTTAGCAATCGAATGCATCCTTTATTATTTATTGGAGTCCGTTAAAGGGATAGTTCACCCAAAAATGAAAAAATTCTCTGCCTACTGAAAAAAGGGTTGCATGCAAAACTGTTGCAAACAGTTTATTTGTGTTGAATTTAAACAAACAAATTAAACTTAATAATGTTCAACTTAATTTGTTTGTTTAATTTCAACCCAAATAAATTGTTTACAACCACTTAACATAAAAAATTGAGTAAATCCAAGGAATCATCTTTGAATATTTTTTTCAGTGGTTCCAAACCATACCTGTCAACACTGGGATGTGAAAATAAGAGATAACCTTTTAAAACATACTCATTTAAGACAAAATGTGTTGTGTTTACAAAAAAACCCACCAAGATTGACATGTTTATATGTTGTTATTATTATTATTATTATTATTATTATTATTATTATTATTATTATTATTATTATTATTATTATTATTATTATTATTGTGTGTATATGTCTGTTCAAACAAACACCCGAAACCCAGAGTGCCCACTTTTGCTCCACTTTAAATCGCGTACACAGAATCCGTTTGGGAAACTGCAGCATCTATTTATGTCTGACAGTCACTCACCGCTACATGAACTGTCTGTTTTAAGGACTGTTTTCATGCCTAAATAAAAAGAAAGCACAGAACTGATTCACATTTAAGAGCAAGGGGCGTCTCCTGGTGGTTCGGCGGTATGGGTTGCGTATAGGGAGGATCGGCTCTTTAATGTTTATTGTCACCCTTCATAGAAAGATTAAAAATACGGGAAAGTATCTTTAAAGGATGATGGCAGGATAGAATTATAAAATACAGGAGAATCCCAGGAAAAACAGGAGGGTTGACAGGTGTGTTCCAAACCTTCAAGAGTTTCTTTCTTCTGATATTTTGAAGAATGCTAAAACCCTGTAACCATTGACTTCCATAGTAGGAAAAACAAATACCATGGAAGTCAATGGTTACAGGGTTTAGCATTCTTCAAAATATCTTCTCTTTGTGCTTACTAGGAGAAGGAAACTCATAAAGGTTTGAATCAAGTAAAGGGTGAGTAAATGATGACAGAGTTTTCATTTTGGGGGAACTCTTACTTAAAGTATTAGGGTGCATTGTTGTTTAGATGAAATACTCCTTTATGGTAGTTCATAGCTGCCCAAAATGAGATTATAGAAAGTTTAGTATTTACTAAATTAAACCTTTTTTTATCAAATAAACTCCTTTTGACCATAATTATATACTTGAAGTTGCTGCCTGGAAATTTAAGTAAAGTTATATTTTAAAAATACATACAGGTTCACTGTTCATGTTGGACTTTTACATTAATGGACCTCTCTTTAAGTCTTTAAATTGAGATTTTATTTAATCTTGTAGTGTGGTGATTTATGTTACATTTATTTATTGTTAATCTATACACTGTAAAACCCAGAAAGTTAAGGTAACTCAAACCATTCGAGGAAACCGATTGCAACAAACCTATAAAGTTCAAAAACTAATCCTAATGAGTACTGTGAACTTAATCCATTTGAGTAAATGAAGCAATTTGAGCACAGAAAAACCCAACAGTCAACTTTATCAAATGAAATTAGTTTAATTAACTCGAGATTTACTGAAAGTTAATTCTACTCATTTGAAAAGAGTTTTGAACTCAGTTCTGAAGGTAATGTGTTCATTAAATACCTCATTACTTCAACTTAAATGGAGTAAGTTCACAGTACTCATATAGATTAGTTTTTTTAACTCAAATGGTTTGTAGCAATTGGGTTTCCTCAAACGGTTTGAGTTGCCTTAACTTATTGGGTTTTACAGTACTCAGCAACCAGCATTTTTCAAAAGATTTCCTTTTGAGTTCTCTTCATTTATCGGGTTTTACTGGGCTCGGATTGCTTCGTTTACTCAAATGGATTAAGTTCACAGTACTCATTAGGATTAGTTTTTGAACTTAAATGGTTTGTTGCAATCAGTTTCCTCAAACGGTTTGAGTTAATTTAACTTTTTGGGTTTTACAGTACAATAAATGAAGAGAACTCAAACCAACTGAGTACTGTAAAACGCATTTTATTCATAATATTATAATAACTGTGAATTGTTTTTCACATAATTATGCCAAATAAGTGTGAATTATAGAGTGAGAATCCAGTGCTGCTGACAGATCAGCTTTAATAATTCAGTGTGTGAAGTCTTCTATCAGATATTGTTGGTCTGATTAATCTGTTGGTGTTTGGGTTTTATATTAAGCTATGTATATTTCTAATTCCTTTTTTTAAATTATTTTGCAGGTGTGCAGTCATGCTGTCCAGACTGAGCACGAGTGTGAGGCCGTGTGTGAGCATGTGCAGATGGGTTCACACTAAAGAGAAGGGAAAACCGCTAATGCTCAACCCACGCACTAACAAGGTGACTAAAACTATTATGTTTAGAAATTGGGGGGAAAAAATAAATAGGGGGGCTAATAATTCTGACTTCAACTGAAGAAATCATATTTATACATATATGTATGTATTTCTTTCTTTTATTTGCTTTTATTTATTTTTATATTTTTACATTTCTGTGTTTTTTTCTACAAATATATATATATATATATATATATATATATATATATATATATATATATATATATATATATATATATATATATATATATATATATATATATATATATATATTGTCTATTTGAAGTGCTTTATTTACAAATTTAATTAAAAAATAAATAAATATATTTAGCAGTAAAAATCATCACGTGTAGTAAAGGACGAAAACTGCAAAAACAAAAAACAATGTGAAAATAAATAAATAAATGAGTAAATAAATTCCTGCGTTAATAAAACAATGAATAAATAAATATGAAAATAAATAAATGTATAGATAAATCTACAAATTTCTGTATGAATAATAAAAAATGCGGGCAGATAAATGATTAAATAAATTGCACATTTTCTTATTCCCCCAACATTCGTGTAGGGGGGCTAATAATTCTGACTTCAACTGAAGAAATCATATTTATACATATATGTATGTATTTCTTTCTTTTATTTGCTTTTATTTATTTTTATATTTTTACATTTCTGTGTTTTTTTCTACAAATATATATATATATATATATATATATATATATATATATATATATATATATATATATATATATATATATATATATATATATATATATATATATATATATATATATATATATATTGTCTATTTGAAGTGCTTTATTTACAAATTTAATTAAAAAATAAATAAATATATTTAGCAGTAAAAATCATCACGTGTAGTAAAGGACGAAAACTGCAAAAACAAAAAACAATGTGAAAATAAATAAATAAATGAGTAAATAAATTCCTGCGTTAATAAAACAATGAATAAATAAATATGAAAATAAATAAATGTATAGATAAATCTACAAATTTCTGTATGAATAATAAAAAATGCGGGCAGATAAATGATTAAATAAATTGCACATTTTCTTATTCCCCCAACATTCGTGTAATTTATTTCATTATGTATCTGCCAGCACTAATAATTATTTATATATTTATTTATGCAGGAATTTGTATATATATATATATATATATATATATATATATATATATATATATATATATATATATATATATATATATATATATTTATTTATTTATTTATTTATTTATTTATTTGCATATTTATTTATTGTTTTTGCTGGTTTTAGTCCTCCTTAGACGTGTTCAATACTTCTATACCCACTGTACCTTTAAAAACAGTCCTGTTATGAGCTCAGATGTTTTAAATCAACAGTATATGCTGTAGCTGAACCCATTTTTTTATTATCTGACAGGACTTCATATTACAAGGTCACCGTGCTGTTTTTGTGTGTATGTGTGTGTCTGATCGCTTTTGTCTGGAAAGCATTAGAGGAGTGACTCAGCAGAAGTGCCACGTGCACTGAAATACATGGCCGTGTTTCTTCAGGACGTTTATTTCGTGTTGGATATTAAACCCCGACGGTTTGTTGTGCAAATCTAAACTATGAATGTAAAGGGACAAAGTAGATTTAGTCGACTGTATTATGAAATGTATTCAACTAAAACTACAATGATTCAGAAGATTAAGATATGACTGAAACTACAAGGCTCTGTGGTTAGCGCTGTCACCTCACAGCAAGAAGGTCCCTGGTTCGAGTACCGGCTGGGCTAGTTGGTATTTCTGTGTGGAGTTTGCATGTTCTCCCCGTGTTGGCGTGGGTTTCCTCCGGGTGCTCTGGGTTCACCCACAGTCCAAACACATGTGCTATATGTGAATTAATGAACTAAATTGTGCACACACACACACACACACACACACAGATCAGGCATGTGGAATGTAAAGAAAATGCAGCTCCTCTGTGGGCGGTGCTGTTCTGTATATTATATATGGGTGTTTCCTCCTGGATGGCTCTTATTGGCCACCGCTCTGCTTTGATCTCACTCAGTTTCCTGCACACACAGGATGAATGCATTACATTTATGGTGTCTCAGGTCAGTCAGTCATGTCTGCTTTTAATGTACAGAAAAGCAGAGCTGCTCCAGGCCAGCAAACAGGCAGTGTGTCAGGCTGTCTGTATGGCCTTTTGTGCTCTCTGACCTACATACTAGTCACTAGTCACGACATTGTGTTAGATTGAACCATCTGCAGTGTTTTTGTGTGTATGGCTTTGTCTCAGATTTTTGTTGGCAAGCATCATGTGTGTTGTGTGCGTGTATATGTGTATATATATATGTGTATGTGTGTGTATATATATATATATATATATATATATTTTGGGGTCACATTCAGTATGGGGGCGTGCGTGAGATCTGCAGAGTGGATGGCAACATCAACAGCCTGAGGTATCAAGACATTTGTGCTGCCCATTACATTACAAACCACAGGAGAGGGCAAATTCTCCAGCAGGATAGCGCTCCTTCTCATACTTCAGCCTCCACATCAAAGTTCCTGAAAGCAAAGAAGGTCAAGGTGCTCCATGATTGGCCAGCCCAGTCACCAGAGATGAACATTATTGAGCATGTCTGGGGTAAGATGGAGGAGGCATTGAAGATGAATCCAAAGAATCTTGATGAACTCTGGGAGTCCTGCAAGAACGCTTTCTTTGCCATTCCAGATGACTTTATTAATCAGTGATTTGAGTCATTGCAGAGATGTATGGATGCAGTCGTCCAAGCTCATGATGAACTCTTTTTCAACTGCAGCAAGACGACATATTCTACACTGGACATTATTTCTGTTCAGTGACAAGACTTTTGTCTAAGCAAAGTCAGACTTTACTGTCCTAATTAAATAATTCAAAATCAAGACATGATCATGTTTTATTTTGGTAATATAAGCATAATCTAGAGGCTTTTGCCTTTCATATAAGCCACTTCTGAGACCAAATGATCAACTAGAAGTCAAGTTATTATTTGTTGTTCCTAAAACTTGGATAGGTGACAAGACTTTTGTCAGGTAGTGTATACATTATGATTGGGGATTTAAACAAACCTGTTATCCAACAGAATTGATTATATGAAAACACAGAAGAAGAGAGTTATGAAATGTGACCATTTGTTGACAGTGTAGTGTTGAATGTCAGCTTGTGGACATTCATAGAAATAGGAATAAGATTTTATTATTTTTTTGCAGCTAGTTTAAAACCATAAATTTTTTATTTAAGTAAATTTTATGTAATTAAATTTATTTATTTAATACTTTTTTATTTTATCTTGCAGCAAATGTGATCCTGTTTTAATTTTTTTTATTTAATTTTTTTGTTTATGTTTATATTAATTAAAAATTTTATTTAATTTAATTGTATTAAATTTTTACAGCAAGTTGTGAATATTACAAATAATTACTAACTTTTATTTTAGTTAATTTTAATTTAATTTAATTTTAATTTTTATTTAATTATATTTAGTAAGTTGTGAAAATTACAAAAATTCCTAGCTTTTTTTTTTTTTTTTTTTGTATTTTATTTTATTTTATTTTTTATTTTATTTTATTTTACAGCAAGTTGTGAAAATTACAAATAATTCCTAACTTTTATATTATTTTTAGTTTATATTTATTTTAATTAAATTTTTTTGAGAAATTAGAAAATAATTAATAAATAGAAAAAAAATTACATTGAAATAATTGAAAAGTAATTACAAATAATTCCTAACTTTTGTTCTTTGTTTTATTTTATTTTACAGCAAGTTGTGAAACATGAGCCTGTTTGAGGCATGTCTGTTTGTGTACATTTATAGAAATAAGAAAAATCATTAAAAAATAATTAAATGGAAAAAATATTACAAAAAATTTATAACTTTTATTTATTTTTTTTATATTTAATTATTTTCTTTTCTTTTATTTTATTTTACAGCAGGTTGTGAAATGTGACCCTGTTTGTAGACAGTGACATACTGAATGTCAGTTTGTGTACATTTATAAATAAATAATAAGTAATGTTACAAATAATTCCAAACTTTTTATTTTATTTTATTTTTTTATACTGGTTGTGAATCTTGTCAAATATATTTAATGCCAATTTTCATCATCGCACAATCAACAGGCATTCAGTAATTTACACTTTATTTTTAAATGTGATATGCCCAAAATCAGAAGAAAAACGGACAGAAAATATTATAACAACACCACTCTTATAAGGTACAGAAAATTAAACAATAAATAATTGTGTATTTGTTGTCACACAGGGCATGGCGTTCACTCTAAAGGAACGGCAGATGTTGGGCATTCATGGTCTTTTACCATCAAAGATCGAGACCCAGGACACCCAAGCCATGCGCTTCCAGAAGAATCTGAAAAAGATGTCAGATCCACTGCAGAAGTACATCCACTCACTTCACCACGCAAATCTTAATAACAATTTCCAATACAAAACCTCATCTCATACACAAAATAATACGCAAAAATGACCTTAACATGAGACATTTTGCAATGTAGGCTATAGAAAACACAGATCGCTGCAAAGTGTGACAGGAAAGGGAGGGCTTTCTCCCGCTTATATCAATTCTTCAAGGTTACATTACTGACCTGTTGTAATTTTCCACACAAGACAATGACATCAACAACAATATTCAAAGACGTCATATATATCTCACGCTAGGGCCACCCAAGCCATATCTTTAGATGGATACACAATATTCCAGAAGCATTCGAGTTGGGTAAGAATTAATTTTTCCTCCCTATATATGATGTATGGATTTCTTTGTGCAGGTATATCTACCTGATGGGGATTCAAGAGAGGAACGAGCGCCTCTTCTACCGCGTGCTCATGGAGGACATTGAAGCCCTCATGCCCATCGTCTATACGCCGACTGTGGGTCTCGCTTGCACACAGTATGGACACATTTTCAGGAGACCCAAGTGAGCTACAGTTCAATACACTCATCCTGAAATCTAAATGAAACACCTTTTAGCTCTTGTTGATTATTATAAATTATTTAATCCATTTATGTGCCATTATAGGGCATCTATTATGCAAAAATCACTTATATAAAGCGTGATCGACAACTGGTGTGTGTGAAACGGCATGATGGGATTTGTAGTTTGTTAAAGTCACATGTGTAGTTCACCAGCAATCTGCCAGGACTGGATTGCTGGTCATGGTGACAGAATCTACTGCTTTGACAGAACTTCATCTACTGCTTTGACACAATCTACGTTGTAAAAAGAGCTATGGGAATGAAGATGAATGGAATTAAACATGGATGCACAGTCAAAATGGAAATATTTGTAAATATTGCTTTGTACTGTATGTTAGTAGGACGGTTTGTTGATGTTGGTTTGATTGTTGTAAGATAAGATTGTGTGGCAGAGGGATTTGATGTTTCATTTATTTCTCCACAGAGGTCTCTTTATCTCCATTAAGGACCAAGGACATATTCGTTCCATATTGGATAATTGGCCAGATACCACTGTCAAGGTATTGGATTTCAACATTTATGCTTGGAAATGATCACCTTAAGACTGTGATTTATGTATAATTTACCTTTTTTAAAAGAGCAAGTCATATGGGTATTAAAAAAATGCTCTTATTTGTGGTTATTTTGTCGTATGTAAACAGTCTGCAAAGTTGTTTAACAAAAAATGGCATAATAAAAAAAGTAAAGAGTAGGCTCTGAATCGCATTAGCTGATCATTATGTTTTTGAATCTTTTGCCTGCTACCCATCTATGAGAGCAGTTTCAAAGTAACACATTTGCATAATACCTGTCTGCATCAAAATATGAACACTCTGAAATAGGTGTTTTGTTTTAGACAAGAGATAAAACCACTCAAAACAGAATTGCCCAGCTGACCAATCAGAGAAGAGTTGGTATATGGAAGGGAATGGTTTATAGACATTAAGGTCTCTATTTTAACGATCTAAATGCAAAGTCTAAAGCGCATGGTGCAAAAGCATTAAGGGCATGTTCGAATCCACTTTTGCTATTTTTTTAACTTATTTTTATTAGAGAATACAACATTACATGGAGTACAATATAGTGTAACAGTTTTTTTTACTTGTTAGAGCATTGATTTCTATCTACCAAAATGGTTGTAAATACATGTACAGAACAGAAAGCGTCCTTAGGACATATAGAAGAAAGAAAATTTTATACAACAACAATTATAATAATAATTATAAAAATAAAAATTAAGAAAAAAAAATAAAAGAAATAAATTTTAAAAAAAAAGATAAAGTGAAGAAAGGAAGAAAAAGGTATCCTTGTTCTCCGATAGTTCGCAGAGTTCAGTATGGCTCATTATTGAAGAATTAGAGGCATGACAGGAGACCATCTCTTTAGGAAGATTTTTTTTTTTGTCGTAATTTATATGTTATTTGTTCTATTTGATACACACTTTTGCTATTTTAAGGATGAAAAAAATACGCTCTGCGCCCGGCGCATGGTCTAACAGGGTTGTGCTCATTCTCTTAACGAGTTATGGGTGTGTTTTGAGCATAACGTGCATTAAATCAATCAGAGTCTTATCTCCCTTTAAGATTCAGTTGCGTCGCACCATGGTGCATTTGCTATTTACATGGCTGAATTTGTAAGAGAATGTAACTGAATGCTTCACTAGCAAGAAAACAGTTAAACAGAGCATCTGCAGCGTGAGAATAAAGAACGAGGCTCCTCCATTCAGCCACTTTACTTTCTCTTTACTTTACTTTTACTCTTTACGGAAAGGAAAGTAAGGAAACGGTGGAAACTCACTCCACTGAAGACATCCATTAGCCTACAGATTTAATTTCGCTTGATAAGCACAAAGATTTGTTTCAAAACTATTTCTAAAGTTAGTTCTAATTTCCAGCAAACGTATAAATGAACATTATTAACGAAGTGTGGTCTAAACAACCCAGTTATATTCAAACACACGTCCCGTTCTTATGCCCCATATGGTGATGCAGACATCTCCAAAACCCAACAGGTGGACAAATCTAAACTTCTTTTCATTAAAACAAATATAATTAAGCATAATAAAAACGACTACTAATAATAACATTATACTAATGCAAATTATCATGAATAAACTGACCACAACAGAGCTGAATTACAAACTCCTCAAGGTGAAGAAGGCATGGAGGTACTGGTTTTTATATTTATGTCGAAAATAATAATTTAGTAACATTTGATTCCTTTATTTGTTTTCATGGGTAAAGATATTTGTGTATTGCTATACATCCTGTGTGTATTAAGCAATGAGTATGCCTTTTGGACCCATCTAGGCTTAACTACCGCACTCTTTAAATTACAAAACTCTACGCTGGACTTTAAAACAGCTTTTAGTTAGTCAATCGCTGTCTATTTTTGTTCCTCAAAAAGCAACGTGCCAACAATGCGCCTCAACACTCTTCCTTTTTAGACCGGCACACCCATGAGTCCACAAAGTGGCGCAAATAGATTTGCTATTTAAACAACGTGGCGCAAAACGTGAAAACAACACCTGTGCCTGTATGAAAATAAAAACAAATCACGCCATACATGACTTGCACCTTATTGTGCCTGGTGAATGATAGGTCCCCTAAGTCCTGGGGTCCGTTCTTTGTTCGTGGATTACTCAATTAGCTGGATTTGGTTGTTGACGATTTGACATGAACCAGGATCGATTAGTTCTTCAAAACTCATTCGAAAGTTGTTGTCATAGCAACAGTCCTGGTAGCTCAAACCTACTCGTAAGCAGGCTCATTTCATATAAACAGGATTAGATCAGGTCAGTTCAAGCAAAGATAATACTGAAAGTATGTACCGAATTCTGAAATTTTCTTACAGTAGTAGTTATACACACTTGGGAAAATAGTAAATATATATATATATATATATATATATATATATATATATATATATATATATATATAAAATGTATGTAATCTGCACTCCGAAATAAAATTACAAAGACTGCCACCTGGTGGTTTAAAGAGAAAATGTATTGATATGAACTTTTTAGATACAAACGAGTACAATCGCTTTAATACAATTAGTGTATGACAATAGACATGCACAAAATTTGACTTATTTTAAAGGAATAATACATTTATGTTGTCATGAACATGTTTTGACAGCTAATATGACGGGGATTTGATGCTTCACAAAAGTTGCAGACACCTTGAACGATATCAAAATGCTTTTGTGATGCAAAATGAATTTAAACATCCAGTTATTCTTTACACTGATTAAGAAACCGGCTGCTAATAAAAAAATCAGCTATAACTGTAAAACTAAATAAACTGCTGAATACTCTTGACACATGAAAGTGTAAAGCCTGCAGCCCACAACAAGTTATTGCGTGTCATATTTAACAAACCGTTTACTGTGAATTTGATGTAATTTTACTCACATGGATAATTGAATATTAATCAGATGATGTCATTACGCTGCTGTGCCGTCAGCCAATCGTTGCATTGCTGATCATGGTTTCGAGGATCGATAGATTTGTCCTTCACAACACACACAGCGATCTCAGATCAGTTTATCCAGACATTTTAATCTGATTCACGAACGTGTTTGAAGAACCAAATTAGCCAGAGATCTGTTATCAAGATTCACAGATCCAGCATCTGCCAAATCATCTTAGGTCATTTAAACGAGCTACGAAGAACGGACCCCAGAATTGATTATAATAATAATAATAATAATAATAATAATAATAATAATAATAATAACAATAATAATAATAATAACAATAATAATAATAACAATAACAATAATAATTTATTTTTTATAAAGCTCCATTAAAATCTAATTCTCAATGTGCTTTAAAAAATACAAGGATGGCAAAAAACAAAAACAAAACAGTTATGCAGTGGATAAACATTATAAATCTATAAATAAAAGTCAGAAACATTGTAAATATTAAACCATTTAAAAAATACACCTCAAAAATAGTCTACGGGGATACTTTAAATTCTTTAAAAGAATTTAATTGTCAAGTGAATGAGATCAAAATCAGTGCAAAAATATTAATATATTTTTGCACTGATTAATATTAAATGTGTTTGCTTAGAAAATGAGAATGTTTCTTGAAATTAGATGCATTTAAACCAGCGGTTGGGTGCAATATTAGGACATCGTTCCTACAAGCTGCTCTTTAAGATTTGTTATTACAGTAATGGATCTGTTTGTGTGTGTTTGCAGGCTGTGGTGGTGACGGACGGCGAGCGTATCCTGGGTTTGGGGGATCTGGGAGTGTACGGGATGGGTATTCCTGTAGGAAAGCTGTGTCTTTATACGGCCTGTGCTGGAATCCGGCCTGAGAGTTGCCTGCCAGTCTGCATTGATGTGGGCACGGATAATGAGGTCAATAAACATGCATTTTCTAAACAATTCATCCGTGATTAGATTTTGTATCTGCGTGCTCTTTGTGTGTGCACATGTATTTCACATGTTTGGCCTGATGAAGACTGTGTAGGTCGAAACGTTGTTTTATTTCCATTGTTTTGAGAGCATTAAAGGCAGTGGGATGATTTTTGTTTGCTTAACCACATGTATTTCTTACAATTGAATTGATGCATACGTTAGGGTTATCAGTCATTTATTTTCCTTCAGCTTAGTCCCTTTATTCATCAGGGGTCGCCACAGCGGAATGAACCGGCAACTTATTCAGCATATGGTTTACACTGCGGATGCCCTTCCAGCTGCAACCCAGTACTGGGAAACACCCATACATATTCATTCACACAGTCATACACTACAGCCAATTTATTTCATCCAATTCACCTATAATGCATGTGTTTGGACTGTGGGGGAGCACCCGGAGGAAATCCCCGCCAACACAGGGAGAGCACGCTAACTCCACACAGAAATGCCAACTGACCCAGCCAGTACTTGAACTAGCGACCTTCTTGCTGTGAGGTGACAGTGCTAACCACTGAGCTACTGTGACACCCCTTCTGTTTATGTTCTAAAAAAAAATGAAATTCATAAAGGTTTGAAACAACAGGTGAGTATGGAAGCCCGTTCCCGCCACTGAATAAAAAAAAATTATAATTAATTGAAAAAATAATAATAATAAAAAAAAAAATAATAATAAAATTAAGTTATAAAGTCAGAATTCTGAGTTATAAAGTCAGAATTGCGAGTTATAAAGTCAGAATTGCGAGTTATAAAGTCAGAATTCTGAGTTATAAAGTCAGAATTGCGAGTTATAAAGTCTGAATTCTGAGTTAATAAGTCAGAACTGCGAGTTATTAAGTCAGAATTGCGAGTTATTAAGTCAGAATTGCGAGTTTTAAAGGAGTTTCCTGTTATGGCGATTGACCATAAATGAAGTGTTAAAGACTCTTTCTTTAGGTTCTCTGCTTGTGATGTGGTATGGATTCGCAGCCCAGTTTACCAATAAAGGCCAGGAATGCACAGTATTTGAACTCAGAATTCTGAGTTATTAAGAATTCTGAATAAGAATAACTCAGAATTCTGACTTTATAACTCAGAATTCTGACTTAATATTTTTTTTTACGTTTTTTTTTTTTTTTTCAATTAATTCTTTTTATTTAGTGGCGGGAACGGGCTTCCATAGGTGAGTAAATGATGACAGAATTATAATTTTTTGCTGAACTTTCCCTTATCCCTTATATTCATATGAAAAAAAAAAAAAAAAAATATATATATATATATATATATATATATATATATATATATATATTGTTTATTAAAATAACTCTCTAAAAAAGAAGCTAGAACTGACGGTACTTGTACATTTAAATGCAAAATTTATCTTACATTAACGTTATAAATCTTATTTACTTTATGTATTTATTTGTTTGTGGTTTTTAATTGCATATTTATTAATGAAATGCTTGGGCATCCGCTGCGTAAAACATATGCTGGAATAGTTGGCGGTTCATTCCGCTGTGGCGACCCCTGATCAACATGGGATTAAGCTGAAGGAAAATGAATGAATGAAATCATTCTTCTAAACTGTTCTTAATATGAATGGCTCATTATATGAATAACCCCAACATGGGGAGAACATGCAAACTCAAACTCCACACAGAAATGGCAACTGACCCAGCCGGGACTCGAACCAGCGACCTTCTTGCTGTGAGGCGATGGTTCTAACCACTGCGCCACTGTGCCGCCCCTTTTGTTGTGGCTTTATAAGTAATAAGGAATATTTTATTTAATACATGAAATAAAAATAAAGTAAAATAATAGTTAAACCTACTATTTTACTTTTAGTACAGATTCTGCTTCCTGAATGCTGAACACTGAATGCTCCTCTTAATTTCAGAAGGAAATTCCCTACAGGACTGTTAGTTGTTGCTAGTTTGTGAAAATAGCTGCTATATTTTAACGTTATATGCTATATTTGTAACATGTGTTTCCGCAGAAATTACTGAGGGATCCATTCTACATGGGTCTGTACCAGCGGCGGGACCGTTCACAGCGATACGACGATCTTATAGATGAGTTCATGGAGGCGGTGGTGGACAAGTACGGACAGGACACGCTCATCCAATTTGAGGACTTTGGGAATCACAATGCTTTCCGATTCCTGAAGAAGTACCGTGAGAAGTACTGCACCTTCAATGACGACATCCAGGGTGAGTAAAGTACAAGAGTAGAAGTAAAAGGCCAGAATTGTTGTTGACCCTTGTGTGCTGTTTAAATGGACTACCCTTTCGTTATGTTGGTGTCTGTTTTTGCCCCATTGACTTCCATTATAATGACTTTTTTTTGATTGCAAAGCCATGACACCAGGTAATCATTCATTCTTGATGGTTGGTGGTGTTCCCTGTTGGGAAGAGGTAATACTTTTAATTTTTACTGTTGATCATCAGTTGGCACCATTAACCCTTTATAAAATGGTGTGCCTGGTGTGCCATTATACCCCGTTTATATGCAGTTCTATGGAGTAAAACAACAGATTATAGTGTGTGTGCATAAATACACTTACTATGTTTACCATGTTCTGAGAGTTGAGCTGCTAATACAACTTGTATCCCCTGAGACATTTTGTTTGTCTTCAGAACACAAGTTACGGTATTTTAGATGAAATCCTGGAGCTCTCATCTTCCATAAACAGCAATGGTCCCGAGAAGTTCAAAGTCAGATACATTGTCAAAACATTCAGTGTGACTTCAACTATAGTCATACAAAGCTCCAAGAATAATTTGTGCACTAAAAAACTGTAAATATTACTTTGTTCACCCCCATATAAGGTCAGGGTGTACATTTACTACAGGGAATACAATGTACTGTCTGGACGTCATAGTAGACGTGCACCCTGATGACCTGACGAGGAAGAGAAAACATTAGCGAGCAAAGTTTGAACAGTTTTTTTTAATACATAAACTGTTCTTGGGGATTTGTAGGATTACAGAGGAACCACTGAAGTCACAATGAATGGTGTTCATTTTCTGGACGTTCAGCAGCATTGCTGTCTATGGAGCATGGGAGAGCTCCAGGATTTCATCTAAAATATCTAAATTTGTGTTTAGAAGATAAACGAAGGTCTCATGGGTTTGAAGTGACATGAGGGCAAGTACTTGATAACAGAATTTTCATTTTTGGGCTGGATCCCGGCTGGGCCAGTTGGCATTTCTGTGTGGAGTTTGCACGTTCTCCCCGTGTTGGCATGGGTTTCCTCCGGGTGCTCCGGTTTCCTGGCCAGTCCAAACAAATGCGCTATAGGGGAATTGACTAAACTAAATTGGCCATAGTGTATGAGTCTGTGTGTGAATGAGTGTGTATGGATGTTTCCCAGTACTGGGTTGCGGCTGGAAAGGCATCTGCTGTGTAAAACATATGCTGGATAAGTTTGGCGGTTCATTCTGCTGTGGCGATCTCTGATGAATAAAGGGGCTAAGCTGAAGGAAAATGAGTGAATAAATGAGTTTCGCTATTGATAAAATTAGTAAAAAACTGGATAAAATGTTTTGATAAAATAATTAAACCTGACTGTTGACCTGTTTTCTTTAAAGTCTGTCTGAAATAAAAATGTACAGTGTATATTTTGTTGTAAATAACACATTATTATTTTTAGGTGAACAGGTAATTAATTCGTGCAAGTTAAGCTCGTTTTGGTAATCTTCAATTAAAGTCTGAGCGTTTGCTTCTACATTTGGAGGGACAGTCCTTCTCTGATGATGTCAGTATGTCTGGTTCAGCCACAATATTTTAGCCACGCCCCTCTTAACATAAGTTTGCTATGAGTGAATGATGCAAAAAACGAAAGCCCCGCCCCTTACTCAATAACCCATTCCATTTAGAAGTGCGTCAACATACTGAAATAAAAGTTTCAGAAACTTCCAGTTCTGTAATAATGATTTTCTGCTGTGTTTGTGTGTCTGCAGGCACTGCATCAGTCGCTCTGGCAGGTTTACTGGCAGCTCAGCGTGCTGTGGGAAAGCCATTAACTGAACATAAAGTTCTGTTTCTGGGTGCTGGAGAGGTGGGAACACAATACAGTTTCAAATCACTACAATGCAAACACTCGTTTTTTAAATCTGTGTGGTTTGATGAGAGATTTAATTTCAATGCAGCTTATATATATATACAGTGCTCAGCATATGTGAGTACAGCCCCCCCACAAATATTTAAATTAATATTTTCTATAGGAAGCTTTACAATATTATACTTGTGTATATACATTAGATTAGTAAACACTGAAGCCAAATCTGGAGCTTATCTAACGGAACAACTTAAGATAACGCTCTGAAAATGAGTAGCCCACATTTATACGGCAGGGAAAAATATTAAATGCATGTTTTTTTCAAAAAGAAAAAAAAAAAAGAGAAACAAAAATCTATAAAATTTTTGTTGAAATTTTGTAGGTTGTAATTTTTTGTCCAATTTTTTGCATGAATTTAAATGTATTATTTTTCCATTTCTAAAGATGTTATGTGACTAAAATATTATTTAAATAAATATATCTGTTTAATAAATCTGTTTTGTTCAAATGCACCAAAATATATTACCCATATTCACTGAGAAATGGATCAAAATATAAATTTTCAAACAGGGGTGTACTCGTTTATGGTGAGCTTTAGACTTTAAACTACTTTCGCTCTTTGTTTGTTTGTTTGTTTGTTTGTTTGTTTGTTTGTTTGGTTTTTTTAAGGCCGCACTGGGAATTGCCAACCTGATCGTCATGGCGATGATGGAGTTAGGAATGTCTCAAGCAGATGCCAGGAAAAGGATCTGGATGTTTGACAAATACGGGCTCTTAGTAAAGGTCAGCGGATTTGGTCACATAAGAGTATGAGTGTGATTTTGAGTGTGTGCATACAGTATTTTATGTCAAACTTATAATATAATATCTGATTGCAGATTGATATTGCATTAGATGACAGAATGAGCTTTGTTCGCCATGTGTGCACAAACACAAAAGTGTTTTTTTTGTTTACTATAGCTCAGGGTACAAAAACTGAAAATAAAACATAAAAACAAAGAAAAAAAACAGGTTCCATATTTTCACGATTTATGATTTATGCAAACTCCACACAGAAATGGCAACTGACCCAGCCTAGGCTCGAACCAGCGGACTTCTTGTTGTGCAGTGCTACCCAGTGTGCCACACACACATATATATATATATATATATAATGTGTGTATGTATATAATGTATGTATGTATATAATGTATGTATATTCCACCACATCACAAAGGTGCTCTATTGGATTGAGATTTGGTGACTGTGGAGGCCATTTGAGTACAGCGAACTCATTGTCATGTTCAAGAAACCAGTCGGAGATGATTTGTGCTTTATTTATTTTATTTATTTATTAAAATTGTTTTAAACAGGAAAAGATTAAATGAAAATTGGGCCTGACTCAGCATGAATGCTGTTTTTCAGCAGGTTCCTGCTCTGTAGAACATAAAAACATATAGACACACTTGCCATCTCATCCATCAACACATCAGAACAGTATAAACAATCACCAAACATTCAAAATAGAGTGAACCAGGCTACTAACTCAGTGGCTACAGCGATAGTTGACCATTAGATGATGAGCATGGGACTTTTTTAAAAAGTCTTAATGTTGGTATTGTTTTTAAATGTTGTGGGATCTCATTCCAGGCTTTTGTGAATACATAAAAGAAAGATCTCTGTCCATAACAGTTATTAAAAGCTGGTAATGGCAAACATCCATTTGTTGCAGATCTGGTGGAACGATCAGTCCTTGTGTTAAGTTTTGGTACCAAAGCACAAAGGGCTGCTGAGGTAGCGCTATTTAAAAATTTATAGTAGAGTTTAATCCCTGTGTTCATAATGTAATTTTGAAATGATAAAGCATTAGAGAGTGATAGAGCAGAACAGTAATGTGTCCATCCAGAAAGCCTATTGTGGATCTTATAGGCCCTATTGTACAGTCTAGCTATTGGCTCCAAGATATCATTTGTTGTGAGGGACCAAACAGGCAAACATTAAGACAAGGTAGACAAGATTATGGCATGAAGATCAGTTTCAGAAACAGAAAAGACAAATTTGTCCTAATTCTCCCATAAACAAATAGCTTTTGTTTTAGCATTTTATAAACATTTTGAACATGGTCACAATAAGTGAGGTGAGAGTCCAGACTGATTCCCAAATATTGATATGTGGATACAATGGAAAGTTTTTGATTTGAGGAAATGATGGGATAGGATATGGATAATTTTCACCTATGTGAATAAAAAGTGCATATATTTATGACATGGCACGTTATCCTGCTGGAAGTAGCCATCAGAAGATGGGTATACTGTGGTCATAAAGGGATGGAGATGGTCAGCAACAATACTCAGGTAGGCTGTGGCGTTGACACGATGCTCATTTGGTACTAATGGACCCAAAGTGTGTCAAGAAAATATCCCCCACACCATTACACCACCACCACCAGCGGTGATACAAGGCAGGATGGATCCGTGCTTTCATGTTGTTGATGCCAAATTCTGACCCGACCATCTGAATGTTGCAGCAGAAATCGAGACTCATCAGACCAGGCAACGTTTCTCCAATTTTCTATTGTGCAATTTAGGTGAGCCTGTGTGAATTGTAGCCTCAGTTTCCTGTTCTTAACTGACAGTAGTGGCATCCCGGTGTGGTCTTCTGCCGCTGTAGCCCATCCGCCTCAAGGTTGGATGTATTGAGTGTTCAGAGATGCTCTTCTGGCATCAACAAGGCATTTGCGCCCACAGAACTGCCGCTCACTGGATATTTTCTCTTTTTCAGATCATTCTCTGTAAACCCTATAGATGGTTGTGCATGAAAATCCCAGTAGATCAACAGTTTCTGAAATACTCAGACCAGCCCTTCTGGCACTAGCAAAGTCACTTCAATCCCCTTTCTGCCCCATTCTGATGCTCTGTTTGAACTGCAGCAGATCGTCTTCACCATGTCTACATGCCTAAATGCATTGAGTTGCTGCCATGTGATTGGCTGATTAGAAATTTGTGTTAACGAGCAGTTGCACAGGTGTACCTAATAAAGTAGCCATATATATGGCACAAATATTTGGCACATGTGTGTGTGTATATATGTATATGTATATATATATATATATGTGTATATATATAATACATTTTCACCGTACACACACATTGTCAGAACAAACTTTTATTTTGGATGCGATTTATCGCAATACATTTTGGCTCAGAATTGCTAAAATTAACTAACTTAAACTGAACTAAAGCTAGAATAAAAATAATTGAAAAATCTATTACATTAAGGTAACTTATAACTACACGTATAAGATAAAATTAAGATGAAGATGAAATCCAATTAAGTGAATACTACAGTAAATCTATGCTACAGTAACATCGTATCATCACTCAAGATGTCTGTTGCGTCTGAAAGGGTTAAAAGAAAGTAAAATAAAGCAAATCTAAGCTCAAGTAATACTTCTCAAAAATCTTTGAACAGGAATTGAAAGTCTTTGCCATTTTCTAACTTGTTCTTCTTTCACATGTTTGAGACTGACAACTGCAGTCCTTCAATAATCCTGTGTGCGTGTGTGTGTGTGTGTTTCTCTGTTTTATAGGACAGAGCTTACGAGACAGACAGTAATCAAGAGGCTTTTGTTCATCCTGATCCAGGCGATGTGAAAAGCTTCTTAGACGCTGTCAATGTTATTAAACCCACAGCGATCATCGGTAAGACGAGCTGCTCACTCTGGGTCTTTCTCTCTCTGAAATACAACCCAACCCAACCCAACCGACCTCCTTTAACATTTAAAAGTTTAACCTTCAGTTTTTTTATGTTAGTCAAAGTTTGCGCTGTGCTTTATAGACCGTTTAAGACCATTTCGACCTTCTGTAGCTTGTTAGATCCATCCATCCATCCATCCTGTTACTTTACAGATCTACAAGATATTTAGCCCTCCCGTGAAATGTTAATTATTTTTTCAGTGCTGTATAATAGAGAAGATATTTAAGCATAATAGTTTTATTAACTAATTTAAATTGACTAGTGCTCGGATCCAAAATGGATAGAGCAATTAAATGATGGATGGATGGATGGATGGATGCAGTAATTAAATGATAGATAGATTGATGGATGGATGGATGGATGGATCCAGCAATTAAATGGATGGATGGATGGATGGATGCAGCAATTAAATGATAGATAGATAGATGGATGGATGGATGGATGGATGGATCCAGCAATTAAATGATGGATGGATGGATGGATGCAGCAATTAAATGATAGATAGATAGATGGATGGATGGATGGATGGATGGATGGATGGATAGATGCAGCAATTAAATGATAGATAGATAGATGGATGGATGGATGGATGGATGGATGGATCCAGCAATTAAATGATGGATGGATGGATGGATGGATGGATGGATGGATGCAGCAATTAAATGATAGATAGATGGATGGATGGATCCAGCAATTAAATGATAGATAGATGGATGGATGGATGGATCCAGCAATTAAATGATAGATAGATAGATAGATAGATAGATAGATAGATAGATAGATAGATAGATAGATAGATAGATAGATAGATAGATAGATAGATAGATAGATAGATAGATAGATAGATAGATAGATAGATAGATAGATAGATAGATAGATGGATGGATGGATGGATGCAGCAATTAAATGATAGATAGATAGATGGATGGATGGATCCAGTAATTAAATGATGGAGGGATGGATGGATGGATGCAGCAATTAAATGATAGATAGATGGATGGATGGATGCAGCAATTAAATGATAGATAGATGGATGGATCCAGAAATGAAATGATGGGTGGATGGATGGATGGATGGATGCAGCAATTAAATGATAGATGGATGGATGGATGGATGCAGCAAATAAATGATAGATAGATGGATGGATGGATGCAGCAATTAAATGATAGATAGATGGATGGATGGATGGATGGATGGATGGATGGATGGATGGATCCAGCAATTAAATGATGGATGGATGGATAGATGGATAGATGGATGGATCCAGCAATTAAATGATAGATAGATGGATGGAAGGATGGATGGATGGATGGATGGATAGATGTAAGAATGGATGTAAGAATGAAATAATAAATAGATGAATAATAATTTTAACTTCAGCTGTACATGCATGTAATATACTGTATGCATGCATACATCAATTGTTTGTGGGCAATTCATTGTTGAGTGTGTGTGTGTGTGTATATTTTAGTGTATGTTTTTCCTTTGTCAACAGGTGTGTCAGGGGCCGGTCGGCTCTTCACTCATGATGTCATCAAAGCAATGGGAAGCTTGAATGAGCGTCCAATTATTTTCGCCTTAAGCAACCCGACAGCCAAAGCTGAGTGCACAGCTGAAGACGCGTACAGCCTCACACAGGTTCAGATCATTCATGCTCTAAGACTTTAAGGACAACTCATACACTTAGTACACAAATACACAAAAACAAGGACATCAAGATTTCAAATCTGATTAGAACAAAAAAGTCAAATGTGCTATAAGGCCTTTGCTTTTATTGATGTTGCCATGGAGAATGATTAAATTTGCATTGTTGAATATGGACTTATGAATTGAAGTCAATATTTTTCTGTTTCAGGGGCGGTGCTTGTTTGCAAGCGGCAGTCCGTTTGCTCCAGTGTCACTAGAAGATGGCAGAATACTGACCCCTGGACAGGGCAACAATGCTTATATATTCCCCGGTATGAACATATACTAAATATAGAAATAGATCATATTCAGTAAGCATATTGATTCATGTAAGACAGCCTGTCGGGTCAGCGTGTATTGATCTGTGGATTGTGTTTGTGTTTTCAGGTGTAGCGCTGGCTGTTATTCTCAGTGGAGTCCGACACATCAGTGATACGGTCTTCCTTGAGGCCGCAAAGGTAAAAACATCAAGACCAAAGTACATTTTAACATGCATTTATTATTATTAATATTAATATTAATAATAGTAATAATATTACTATATAATAACAATAATTTTAATGTTAATGATAATCTTTAACAAATTCTATTTGAAAATAAAATAGTTATTATTATTATTATTATTATTATATATAATAATAATAATAACAATTAAGGCTTCACGGTGGCGCAGTGGGTAGCACGTTCGCCTCATGTGAATATGAGGTGAACTATAGGTGATATAGGTGAATTGGGTAAGCTAAATTGTCCGTAGTGCATGTGTGTAAATGAGTGTGTATGAATGTTTCCCAAATATGGGTTTCAGCTGGAAGGGCATCCACTGTGTAAAACATATGCTGGATAAGTTGGTTGTTGGTTACGCTGTGGCGACCGCTGATTAATAAAGGAACTAAGCTGAAAAGAAAATGAATGAATGAATAAATGATTAATATTAATATTATCAGTATTATTATTATTATTATTATCATATTATTAATAATAATGTTAATTATTGTTGTCATTATTAATAGTAATAGTAATATAATTACTATAAAATAATAATATTATTAATAATAAAAATCTTTAACAAATTATATTTAAAAATAAATCATTTATTATTATTTATAATTATTAAAATAATCATTATCATCAATATTAATAATAATAATTAGTTATTGTTAATGATTATTATTATTATTATCATTATTATTATTATCAATATCGTTATTATCATTATATTATTAATAATAAAGATAATGATTGTTATTAATATTACTAATATTACTATATAATGTTCATTAATTCTTTCATTCATTTGCTTTTCGGTCCCTTTATTAATCTGGGGTCGCCACAGCGGAATGAACCGCCAACTTGTCCAGCATATGTTTTACGTATAAAGCTCTTTCTGATTCTGATTGTGTATCTTTGGAAAAAGTTCTTATTTTATGCTCAACAGGCGTCAGTTTTGTTGAATTTTTGTAGTTAAATTATGATTAATAATAATAAATTATTAATGATATAATCTCAAAAAGGCTTTTTTTATCATCTTCTAATATGTTTCCTGCAGTTTGAAGAGCTTTACTGTAGCTTAGAAATGTGAATGTTAAAATTTTACTCACTCTTACAAACTATTTAAGTAATTAAATTCCAACTTTCTTTAATAAATAATGCACAATAAAAAAATATTCGTTAATTAATAGTTTAAAGTAATATATAGTCTGCATTTGTGTTATAAATTAAATTTGAAAAGACTGTTGGAAGTGTACTATTGGATGCCAATGGTTACAGGTTTTCAGCTTTCTTCAAAATATCTCCTCTAGTGTTTCAAAAGAAAGAAACTTAAACAGGTTTGGGCCAAGCAAAGGTTGCATGAATGAAAATTTGGGGGTCAACTGTCCCTTTAAATGTAACCCTTTATTTTAAGTTGCATTTAAAACCTTTTAATGCATGTTTACGTTGCCTTTCAGAGACAAAATCCACTGCAGTTTCATTAAAAAAACATCATGAGCAGTGTTTGGAAGATAAAATAAAGTCTTATTGTTCTGTAATGATATAACAGTGACTAAATGATAAGGGTATGTTAGGTTTGAGGTCAGCGAAACAGTCTGAACACTGTTACTACAGTAGATGAGTTAAAGCAGTGCTTGTTGTAGGTGTGTTCTGTTAATGTTTGATACTGTAACTTGATGAAAGAGTATTTGTGTTGTAGACACTGGCGGATCAGCTGACGGATGAAGAGCTGAGTCAGGGCCGACTCTATCCACCACTGTCTAACATCAGAGAGGTGTCACTGCAGATGGCCATCAAGGTGTGTGTGTGTCTGTGTGTGTTGGATTTGGTGGTTTACAAGGACAAAATTTGTATAATAAGATGAATATGACCTAGTTATCTTCTATTATGGTGGTTTATGAGGACATGCAGTGTGTCCTTATAATTCTAAATGCTTAAATCATATTTACCAGGGTTATATCACATTAAAAATTGCAACAGGTTTCCTGTGAGAGTGGGGTTTAGTGGGTAGGGTCATATAATAAGTGTTTTAATTGTATGAAATACATTACGCCTATGGAATGTCCTCATAACGCACTAATACCAGTGTGTGTGAGTGCGCTGGTTTTGTTGGTTTACAAGGACACAATTTGTATAATGACATTAATTTGACCTAGTTATATTCTATTACGGTGGTTTATGAGAACATGCAGTGTGTCCTCATAATTCAAAAGGCTTAAATGATACTCTACCTGAGTTACAGTATATCACATTAAAAATTGCAGCAGGTTTCCTGTGAGAGTGGGGTTTAGTGGGTAGGGTCATATAATAAGTCTTTTAACTGTATGAAATACATTACGCCTGTGGAATGTCCTCATAACGCACTAATACCAGTGTGTGTAAGTGTGCGTTGATTTAGTAGGTTTACAAGGACACAATTTGAATAATGACACTAATTTGACCTAGTTATATTCTATTAAGGTGGTTTATGAAGACATGAAGTGTGTCCTTATAATTCAAAATGCTTAAATCATATTTACCAGGGTTATATCAGATTAAAAATCGCAACAGGTTTCCTGTGAGAGTGGGGTTTAGTGGGTAGGGTCATATAATAAGTGTTTTAATTGTATGAAATACATTACGCCTATGGAATGTCCTCATAACGCACTAATACTAGTGTGTGTGTGTGTGTGTGTGTGTGTGTGTGCCTGTGTGCTGGTTTACAAGGACACAATTTGTATAATGACATTATTTTGACCTAGTTATATTCTATTACGATGGTTTATGAGGACATGCAGTGTGTCCTCATAATTCAAAATGCTTAAATGATACTCTACCTGGGTTATATCACATTCAAAATGTGACATCGGGTTTCTGTGAAGGTGGAGTTTTATGCTTGTGTGTGCATGTGCATAGGTTTGTGCATGTGTGCGTTTCTGCATGACATGTATGTGTATGTGTGTGTGCTGTGTGTGCGCATGTATGTTTGATTTCTATGTATGTGTACATGCGTGTTTGTGCGTGCGTGTGTGTGCGCAATACATTTATGTGTGTGTGCGCGTGTGTGTGAGCATGCATGCATGTATGTATATGTGTGGGCGCACATGCATGCGTGTGTGCATGTATGTGTGTGTACCAGATGTCCCCACAAGTATAGCAAAACTACAAATTTTACCCTGTGGGAACGTGTGTGAGGAAAGTGGCTAATAAATCACACAGAATTAAGTATTTTGAAGTATTTTACAGAAATGTGACTTATTTTGTACCTGAGCGAGCTGCTGAGATGTTGTGTGTGTGTTTGTGTGCAGGTGGTGGAGTATGTGTATTCAAAGGGAATGGCATTTCGATACCCGGAGCCTGTGGATAAAGAGTCGTACGTCAGATCAGTGGTCTGGAACACAAACTACGACTCTTTCGTACCCGACATGTACGACTGGCCCGGGGTCTCACACACTCCCATAGTAGATTAAAACAAACAAACAAACAGCAGAGCCAGAGAAAAACCGAACAAACAACACACGGTCTGCAGGCAGGTTCATTCTTCTGTTTTCGACACTCCATTTAACAGTGTTTCTCAACCACATTCTTGGAGGACCACCAGCACTGCATGTTTGTGACGTCTCCTTTGTCACATCCATTACAGGACTTTCAGTCTCTGCTAATGAGCTGATGATCTGAATCAAGTGTGTTTGATGAAGGAGAAATGTGCAGAGCTGGTGGTCCTCCAGGAACGTGGTTGAGAAACACTGATTTAGAGCATTTCTATTTCGTACCCCTTGCTTACATTTTTTGGATTTACTTTACAAACGGCCAGGTCACATTTCACTCCAGATTCAATATGAAAGACATTCTTTTGTGCATAAAGAAAATAAAGCCTATTTTAGGATGCGATTCATAGTGATATTATTTCTTTATTTAAATTAAGCATCATTTTTAACCATAATACTCATTCGTTTAATACTAAACCGGTGATATTTAATGCGGTTAGTATTGGCATAGACTGCAATGGAAAGAATTAGATCAATTAAAAATTCTCCCTTTTTTGGGGATTTGTTTTATATTATTTTTATTTTTATTTATTCATGTATTTATTTCTGTAAGTGTCTGATTACATTTCTTCTAAATTTCAAATACAAATGTTTTCATTTACAGCAACTTTCATTTGTTTTCAGTACATGACATTTGGTCAGAATAACTTCTTTTATATTATATCATATATTTTTACTATTCGAAAAGTAAATATGCTCTAAATGGCAACATTTGTATTTTAAATTTGTAAAAAAAAATGTGATCAATACTTTACAGAATAAATCAAAATAATGATTTAATCAAACACTTGAGTATAAATCATAAATCTAGAGAAACTGAGCATTTTCAAGTGGAGTCTTATTATTATTATTATTATTATTATTATTATTATTATTATTATTATTATTATTATTATTATTATTATTATTGTTGTTGTTGTTGTTGTTGTTATTATTGTTATTATTATTATTATTATTGTTATTATTATTATTATTATTATTATTGTTATTATTATTATTATTATTGTTATTATTATTATTATTATTATTGTTATTATTATTATTATTATTATTTTAACATTCACACATGACTTTTTTGCCATTTTTATTTAACTATTTGACTTTAAAATACGCTTAAAAACAAAAACATCCATCACGGTAATGAGGATTTGGTAAAAAAAACCTGTCTACACTGTAAAAATATCCATAAATTAGCAGTTTTTTTTATTTTTCCCTATTTATTTATGCTTTTTAATCACATTATAAGATCTTCATCCCTGATTCAACAACTTTAAACCTTGAAAAGTAAAAAAAAGCAACTTTCATTTGTTTTCAGAACATGACATTTGGTCAGAATAACTTCTTTTATATTATATCATATATTTTTACTATTCAAAAAGTAAATATGCTCTAAATGGCAACATTTGTATTTTCAATTTGTAAAAAAAATGTGATCAATACTTTACAGAATAAATCAAAGTTATGATTTAATCAAACACTTAAGTATAAATCATAAATCCAGAGAAACGGAGCATTTTCAAGTGGAGTCTTATTATTATTATTGTTTTTGTTGTTGTTGTTGTTGTTATTATTATTATTTTAACATTCACACATTACTTTTTGCCATTTTTATTTAACTATTTGACTTTAAAATACACTTAAAAACAAAAACATCCATCACGGTAATGAGGATTTGGTGAAAAACCTGTCTACACTGTAAAAAACATCCATAAATTAGCAGTTTTTTTTTATTTTTCCCTATTTATTTATGCTTTTTATTCACATTATAAGATCTTCATCTTTGATCCAACAACTTTAAACCTTGAAAAGTAAAAAAGGGACTTTTATTGACATTTTTTATAGTTTGCAGTGATATACTGTCTGGGTTGGTATATCACGTTATAAAAACCCTGTAATAAACCGCCAGCACATTTTCTGTTATTTTACAGATTTACTTCTCTATATATTAGTTCTTATATTATTTCAAACTCCTAAAACATCAATAAAAGTCATTTTGTTAAACGGTAGAGTTGAATTTTCAAGATCAAAAGTCGACAGAGCAGAGATCAACATCCCAAAATGCAATTCACAACCATAAATAAACCCAAAACACTTGTGAATTACAAAATAAGAGAACTGCTCATTAGCACATCTGTTTTACAGTGTGTAATTTTCACAAAAAAACCATTACAATGCAAAATAACCTCATTTAGGCTTTATCTACTTTATGCTTAATATATTTTATTATATATATATTTTCCACCGTGGTGTTTTCTCCAGCCAGTGTTGCCTTTGTCACTCCTCTCCATTGTTTTTATATGCTTTAAGCCAAGAAACCTTTTCTAAAATGAAGACGCACTCCATTTATTCGTCGTGTTTCTTTCTCATCATTCATTCAGTTTGTACAGATCCTCCATATACGTATTTGACAGTACTGGACATGAAGGACTGGCTAGAGTTCGGTATATACTGCGCAATATTAAATGTGACATATATTTCTAGCTGTGACTAAGCATATATTTACACCATTATATATGCAGATGTGTAGGATATAAACGTGTTTTTATAGTAAAAATATGGACATCTTGTATCTGCTCGGAGTTTATTTTCATAAAATAGCTGGCTGACTGTATATTATCCAACTTATTGCACATCTGCTTCCCAAATAAATGAGTAAATGGTCATGAAATGTTGATTCCAGCTCCAGTTATGTGGAAATAACAATGTGATTATCTGTAAGATGATACTTAAAGGGCACCTATTATGCAAAATATACTTTTATAAAGGGGTTTAAACGTATTTGTGTGGCAACAGTGTGTGACTATAACCAGGTTCTAATGGTAAAAATTAATTCTACTTTTTTAAATTACACTTAACAAAAGAAACACTTCGATTGACATTCTCTCTTTGTAAGTGTCATCAGAGGGGGAAAGCCCCGCCCACTGGTGACCATCTCTCCCTCATTAGCATAAACAGCCCTAAGTGAGAAGCAGCCGTCTGCTGTTAGAGTTTTTACCTGCCGAAGATAATGTCAGCGACTGAGAGGATTATAAATGTGGAGTTTTAAGACGCACAAATGACCACTGTAGCTCCGCCCTCTTTTGAAAAGAGCACAATCTCATTTAAATTTAAAGCGACAGTCACCAAAATTAAGGTTGATTTTTCAGATGAATCGTCTGCAGAAGACCTATTGGAACCCACATGGACTCAAGATTCTCATAGAATCAGTCAAGTTTGGTGAAGGAAAACCATGGTTTGGGGTTACATTCAGTATGTGGGCGTGTGAGAGATCTGCAGAGTGGATGGCAACATCAACAGCCTGAGGTATCAAGACATCTGTGCTGCCCATTACATTACAAACCACAGGAGAGGGCAAATTCTTCAGCAGGATAGCTCTCCTCATACTTCAGCCTCCACATCAAACTAAAAAGCACCTTCACTGAAAGCAAAGAAGGTCAAGGTGCTCCAGGATTGGCCAGCCCAGTCACCAGACATGAACATTATTGAGCATGTCTGGGGTAAGATGGAGGAGGCATTGAAGATGAATCCAAAGAATCTTGATGAACTCTGGGAGTCCTGCAAGAAAGCTTTCTTTGCCATTCCAGATGACTTTATTAATAAGTGATTTGAGTCATTGCAGAGATGTATGGATGCAGTCCTCCAAGCTCATGATGGAGTCAGACACAATATTCAGTCTGTTTCCACTGCAGCATGACTTTATATTCTATACTGGAGCTGCATGATTAATCTAAAAAACAAGGCGATCTCGATTTGACCCCTAGACGATCTTAATTTAGCATTTCTACGATTCTGCCCCTTTATTAATCTATAGTCACCACAGCGGAATGAACCGCCAACTTATCCAGCTTATGTTTTACGCAGCGGATGCCCTTCCAGCTGCAATCAATCACTGGGAAACATCCATACACACTCATTCACACACATACACTATGCACAATTTAACTTATTAGTTCACCTATAGCACATGTGTTTGGACTGTGGGAGAAACCGGAGCACCCGGAGGAAACCCACACGAACATGGAGAGAACATGCAAACAAACTCTGAAATGCCAGCTAGGGCTCAAACCAGCAATCTTCTTGCTGTGAGGCGATTGTGCTACACACTGCGCCACCGTGAAGCCAAAAAAATATTGATTTAATAGTAAAATATGCCTTTTTTGTTAATAGTAGAATACTAAGAGTGTATACTGAAATGGATCTTTAATATTTGTTGATATAAAAACATGTTTAGTCCATTTATTTTTAGATTAAAATTTTTTGATTAAAATTAAAAATGTTTTAATGCTTATATAAAATAATTACAGACAATATTCTATGTAAATGAAAACTCTATGCTGCCTAATTACTAATAGTTAAAAACACATTGATATTTGTATTTAAGTAACATTTGTCGATGTAAAAAAAACATATTCATTTAATTCACTTTATTTAGTAATAATAAAATGTTAAATACATGTCATATTTTTAAGTAGTAAAATACTAAGAGTACATACTGAAATATTAAAATAAGTTTATATAAAAACAGTATCGAATACACTTGATAATAAATATATATCTGTTCACTTTTACATATGCACAAAACAATTTTGTACAGATTAAAATGTATGAGTATGTACTACAATATAGTTTTACTGATTTAAAAATATTTGGTTATATTAAAAAACATTATAAGTAAATAAAATTTAGACTTTTTAATTAAATTACCCTATTGCATTTTTACTGGCTTACTTTGAAGTAAATGCTGATTTTATGAATATATAGTGTTATATGATAAATGAATTAATAAAATAAAATGTAAGAAAATAAATTCTGCTCTTGAATAAATGATCAGAATCAAGTGTGATGTTATGCTGACCTCTAGTGTACATATTTCATCTCTCAAGTTGTAGTATATAGCATTGTTTCCCAACCCTGTTCCTGGAGGCACACCAACAGTACATATTTTGAATGTCTCCCTTATCTGACCCATTAACTTCAGGTGTTGGAGTCTCTTCTAATCTTCTGATGAGTTGATTCAGGTGTGTTTGATTAGGGAGAGGTTGAAAATGTGTACCGTTGGTGTGCCTTCAGGAACAGGGTTGGGAAACACTGGTATATAGCATGAATACTGTGTAGCATGCCCCTTTTCAGTATGCAGTGTTACTGTACTTCATTATATTAAACAGTGCACTTGATAAAATCCAGATATCAGTCACAATAAAAAAACAATTACAAAGAGAAGTAATTTAGTTATGAACTAGTTAAAAAAACATAAAATACATACAAATCCATATATTTAGGCACAAAATAAAGATGATGCCTTTAAAAGGAGTAAAACTCACTGATCTATTTAGACTAGTAATAGATAAGTGGTAAAACTTCAACTTTTACAACAGTCCGTAGTCTTCTACGCATGTCTGCTCTTCATCAGGCGCGTCCTCGTCGTACCCCGGATGTTGATATCAGAACGCGTGTGTAACAGACTCCAGTCAGTCGTGGCTCAGCTGATAGCCATGGTTAACGCTGGTGTTTTTCCCCCTGACATTGATTATGTGTTACTAAACTGGTAAATGCGCAGAATTCTGCAAGATGTCGATGGATGTGACGTTCCTCGGGACCGGCTCCGCGTACCCGTCTCCGCACCGCGGCGCGTCCGCTCTCGTGTTGAGGACTGAAGGGGAAAACTGGCTCTTCGACTGCGGGGAGGGAACGCAGATCCAGCTGATGAAGAGCACGCTCAGAGCCGGTCAGACTCTCACTCACTGCCGCTGCTTTTCTCTGACACGGGTCTCTGTGTTTTGGCAGGTTTCTACTGTTGAGTTGTCAGTGACATAATGAATCTCAGCAGTCTGTCAGAAAAAAAGAGAATATATATATATATATATATATATATATATATATATATATATATATATATATATATATATATATATAGATATATATATAAATAGATATAAGGTAATATTTTAGGGTCATCAACCTTTTTCATGTTGGGAGCGCGGGATGACGATTGTTATTATGACCAGTGTTGGGGAAAGTTACTTTTGAAAGTAATGCAATATTGAGTTACTCCCCCAAAAAGTACCTAGTGGCTTTACTTGGTTACTTTTTATGGAAAGTAACGAGTTGCGTTACTTTTGAGTTACTTTTTCTGACTGGCTGAGGCCCAGAACTCTACATGCCATATCCACAGATTATTAAAAGTTCAAAGCCAAGTGTTTGCTACTTTTGTACATTAAACTAATTTTGTCTTCAGTAAAATCACTGTCCATTGAGACAACCCCCTTTTCGTCGATACGTTTAAAATAATGAACACATTCTCTCATTGACTGTACCTTATTGTGACTACTTTAATTTTAATTCAGCAATTTATTTTTTAAAAGTTAATTTATTAAACCAAAAGGTGGCTCAAATATTATTACTTCTTTATAGAAGTAATGCGTTTTTACTCTTTACTCGTTACTTAGAAACGTACAATTATTGTAAAACTCGTAATACGTTAGCCCCAACACTGGTTATGACAAAAAGGTGGTGGTGCGGTCCCCCGCCCACCAAATTGATTGACAGCTGAGTGTATTAACATGTCCCGGTAGTCACGTGTATAATCATATCAACAAGACCAGACGTGCGCAAAGCAGCCGGGAATAAAAGGTGTGTTCAGTTTGATAGGATCATCAATCTTCATCAGATGTGATCAAGAGTGAGTTTCACAAGTTTAACATGTTTTAAAACAGAGCATGTGTGTAATGAATTACAGAGATTTACTTCAGCTTTACTTCATCAGCACAGCCGCGTGTCAGAACAATTATAAAGGAAGACGCTTCAGTCCCGGTTTGTGGACGTTAAATCAGGTTTATTTTGTACATTAATATAAGATATATCCATACAGCAGTGGAGATTAACCTGTATCCTGTCACATATGCGTGCAAACAGAGTGCAAAGCTAATCGCGCTCTGTTTGTCTGTCTGTGTGTGTACGTGTTGCTCATCGATGCAACTGCACAACAAATACTCATAGGTAAAGTTCTTACTGTAGTATTTCTCACAAACGCTACGTGAGATCTGCTTCCTTTAAGTCTGTCTGTTGTCTGACGCAGCCGAGGGAAGAGATTAAGGCACGCTGAAAGGGACATAGAAACGGTGGGCGGGGAGGACTAGCCTTAAAGGAGCAGTACACCAAAACCGCCACCCAGTGAAAAAATGTATAAATAGGAATTTAATAAAAGGTATAATAAATAATCTGATGGGTGTTTTGAGCTGAAACTTTACAGACACAGTCTGGAGACGCAAAACACTTATATTAAATCTAAAAAAAGGGCTAACCTTGGTGCCATTTAAAATGTAGCTTAACAACAGTAAAATCTACCCCCTAGGAAATGTGATTACATGACAAAAATAGATTAGCTACATCTAAGCTATTTTTTTACAGTTTTCATTTTTAAATCAAAGCAACTTAAATCCTTGTCAACCATATATTAGAGATCAATAAAACTGTCAATGAAACATATGAGGCATAATAGTTCAGTTCAGCTATTTACTGCAAATAATATGCTGTACTAAACAGAAACGCATTATAGTATATAACAGCTAAAACAGAAAAATCCAATAAAACCAGGTGTTTCACATTTAAAATGATAGTAATTTATAGTTCAGGGAAATATTTTGGAATAAGCATCATAGTGTATATATATACTAAAGTATTGTTATTTTTTGAGCACAGCATCAGAAATTAAATTATTGCATCGTAACATGTACTTCTCGAGGTATGGTCATGAGGAATCCTGTTTCTGAAATAACTCCTCTCCCTCAGTCATCTTTCCCTCAAGCAAGTTTCACCAGAGGTGGCAGTAACGCACCAAAACTTAGCCCTTTCGACTCTAGCAACACCCCTGGGCATGACTAAGCATATTTTGCCCAAGCCATCAAGCTGATGTCATAATCGAAGGCCTGTCTTTCCAAACAGAAGCATTATGTCAGATTTTGATTAAAGATTACCAAAGTAACCTTTTTTTTCTGTGGAACTTTTTTGTGGCACAGATTATCAGTGTTGGGGGTAACGCATTACAAGTGTGAGTTAAGTAATAAAATTACGTTTCTAAGTTATGACTAAACTAACACATTATTTTTAAAATGAGTAATTATATTTGAGTTACTTTTTTAAATGCAATGAAAATTACTTTTTAATTTAGTTAATTTACTTTTAAAAAAATAAATTAAAATGAACATGGTCATGTTCAGTAGTGTAGTCCTAAAAAGGTGGTGTACTATTACCCATCCAATCCAAATTTATAATAAAAGTAGGCAAAGAAATGTCAATGTTTCTTTGATTCATTAGCTATACACACACGCACACACACACACATATATATATATATATATATATATATATATATATATATATATATATATATATATATATATATATATATATACTAAACATCAGTTACCTGTATCTATTGACTTCCAAAAAAAGTCAATGGTTACAGGTTTTCAGCTTTTTTTGAAATATCTTCTTTTGTGTTCAACAGAATAAAAAAGACAAACCGGTTTGAAACAAGTAAAGATTGAGTAAATGATGACAATTTTAATTTTTTTGGGTGAACTATTCATTTAAAAAGGACAATATTTAAACAAATTATTTAATTTTTTCATTTATTCATTCAAATTTATTCCATGCTGTTTTATCATTTTACTTGAATGTTTCAATGAGACCTTATTCAGCTGATTTGTTGTGATCTTCGAAAAACTCACGAAATGTTCTCACAGTTGCTGCGGTCGTCACAGGGTGTGGAATGGCACAAGTTAAACAAAAATGCACCAACTGCAACAAATTAAGATGCAAGTTAAACAAACATTTAGTATATCGTTAAAGAAGACGTGAATACACATAAATTAGGGACGTTTAATCACCAAAACAAGTGAGTATACTGAGGGTATGATCCTCAGAAGTTTGTTTTTCTGAACGCTACCTTAGTGTACATGTAGCTAAAACTCGCTCATTCAAAGGCGGGAACCGGCGGACGTGCAACAACTTTAATCATGAGGTAAACAAAACATCTGGATCTCCTTCACGGGGCTCGACACACCCTCTGTCAAGCGTTGAAGCTAAAACCTTAAATGAACTACTACTAACACTGACTTCCTTTACATGGACATCAGTAATCGAATTATTTGCTTTAATCTAATTAAGACAATAATATGATGAAGGTGTTTACATGAGCTGCTTTTTGATTGTTCCTTTCATGATTCCGTTTTACATGTTATAGCGCATAATTCGATTAACGTCATTGCGTCACTGCGCATTCCGCATTTCCTCCAGAGTTTCATGTAATTTCGGGTGTTTCATTTTTAATTTGTCGACTTTAACTGCAGTTTGGCACTTTCATACCGCTGAATGGGAGAAAAAAAACAACTTCCGTATTTCGCGATGCAGGTGTCTGTGGTCTTCGCTGGCTCGGTAGGTGCAGATAATAGTGTCAGACAGCCGTGTGTATAGACTATACTGTCGCAAAACGCAGTGAAAAAGTCCTACATGATGGAAATAGTTTAAGGTGTTTACATGTCTGTACTGCACTTCAATAATGTCACTAATATCGTTATATTGCACAAGTCTTAAATCGATTTCTCTTTAGTTCGATTATGAGCTTAACAATAGATTAAAATTAAATTAATCAAAAATCGCTGTTCACACGTTCAACTCTTAGTGTTGTCATAATCATATTAAAATCAGATTATTAGTGTTCATGTAAACATACTGTGCACTATCAAAATAAACATAGTAGTTTGCGCCAATAGCCTAGTGGTATTGTACGCCGACATATAGCACCGATGTGCTCACGGCGACCCGAGTTCGATTCCCGGCTCAAGGTCCTTTGCCGATCCTTCCCCTCTCTCTGCTCCCAATGTCTGAAATCTCTACTGTCCTATCATAATAAAGGTGAAAAACCCCTGAAAAATAATTATAAAAAAATAAACATGGTAAATTTTGAGTTATTGCAGACTTTAAAGTATAACGCTAGTATTTATTATTACCGCCTTTTTTACATGAATATAGTTTTAGTATTTTAGTACTTTCCTTAATTTTTCCTATATATTTAAATTTATGCGGATTCATAAAGTTCAAATTCAAAGCTTTTAATGTCAAAATACACATTTCTGTTAAATAAAATTGACTTTACTGTTTGTCTTTATATAATTTGACATCGATTCTTATAATACAAATATTTAAAGATAAGATATCTGTATTTAATTTCTATTTAATCATTTATTTATGAATGTAAATGTTTAAATAATTATAAAACTAACAACATTTACTTCAAATGGTTACATTTTTATGGTTGCCCTAAAAAACAGTCTGTTGCTTATATTAGTTTAAGACATCCTTGCTAGCTATTAAGTTTCATATCTAGCACAATAACTATTTCCCATGTTCTCTATTCAGGTAAAATCAGCAAGGTGTTCATATCCCACCTTCATGGAGACCATCTGTTTGGTCTTCCTGGTTTGCTGTGCACCATCAGTCTGAATTTGAACCCTCAGCCGGATCAGCCTCCGCCCTGTGTGGACATTTACGGCCCGCGAGGACTAAGACTCTTCATCCGTGTGGCGTTACAGTTGTCTGGCTCGCAGCTGCTCTTCCCGTATGCTGTGCATGAACTGCAACCGTCCGATGAGCAGTGTCCTGAAGAGGGGCGTCTCAGTCCTGCTTTGACCACCGCCAGCGAGACACTTCATCCGCAGGAGCGTCCCGGCAGAACTGTACATCCAGACCCCGACACAGATTGTTACCACCTCATTGATGACAAACAGTTTGTGGTTAAAGCATTTAAGCTCTTCCACAGAGTCCCATCATTCGGCTTCTCTGTGGAAGAGAGAGAACGTCCGGGACGGCTAAACACAGACCTGCTGAAAGAACTAGGTAACTCATTAAAGTTATGAAGACACTCCACTTTTTGGGGGGGAAACATACTCATTTCACCGCTCCACTTGAGTTAAGTGCTTTAAAATGTGCATTTTTATTCGATGTTTGATGTAATCTCAACAGAAAAATGAAGAGAGGGTGGGGCATAGAGTAGCTCCTCCCCTTTTGAAAAAAACTGCCAATAGTGTGTTGTTTTTCTCACAGCTCTGCCAGTGAGAGTGGTTGAGATCAAGTGCATTAAATGAAAAGCAAATGAGAAGGGGGCGGGGCATGTCAGATATTAGAGAGCATTTGATTGGTCAAGATTTGATTAGAAACCGAAGTGAGGTGATGTGAATAAAACTGTTGATCCATTTAGGCGAAAGGTGAACAACTGCGTGCTTTGGATGTTTATATCAGTTTTATATCTCCTAAACTTGAATTTTGTCACCGTTTTGGAGCACACCAACATATAGATATCCTTAAAACTAACAGACTAAAACTAATTTTAATTTCACGGGACCTTTAAACAGTTTAGTATTACCATTTTTTTATCGATTTAACCGATCTCCAAGTCTGGCAGGAGCACTTTTAGCTTAGCTTAGCATAAGTCATTGAATCGGATTAGACCATTAGCATCTCACTCAAACATGACCAAAGAGTTGTGATATTTGATAAAAGCTTGACGTTTCTGCAGTTACGTTGTGTACTAAGACAGACGGAAAATGAAAAGTTGCTATTTTGTTGGTTGATGTGGCTAGGAACTTTACTCTCATTCTGGCGTAATAATCAATGGTAAAACTCAACTGTTTCCCAGGTGACTTATTTAAAGGTGTCTTGTTATGCTCTTATTTTTAAAAAGTGTCATTTATGTCAATTTGTCTTTTATGTTTAATGTTAAGTAAATTAATACAGCTCTGGTCAGTGTTTTGAATCGTTTAGTTTTGTCACAAGTAGCCATGCAATAAGCAGGATAGGTCACAAGATGGCGCCAAACAGGCATGAACATCGTACTGACAGACAAGCATTTACATTAGAGTTTAGATTCTTTGCCTGAGCCCAGACTTGACCGGGGTCAGGCTGATATTTCCTGCAACTATCTTCGGGCCGGGCCCTGATCAAGCATTTGTTTTTTTCTAGTCATTACTTAATTAACCTAATTGGGTAGAAAGCTATGGCATTATTAGAAATATTATACAAATACTTTAGCAAAGTCGACTTAATTAGATAAGCTTAGACTCAACTTTATTGTCATTACACATGTACAAGTACAATGCAGTTTCGGTCTAACCAGCAGTGCAATAGCAGCAAGTGCAGGAGACAGGTATAAGTTATAAAGCGCAGTTATAGAAAAACTATGGTGATATTTACAGATGGATGTACTATCAACATTATATACAGGTTGTATTAGCTAAAGCAACACTTAAGACTTAATTAGACTTAAGCAACACGTGTGTGTGTACAAGTTGCATGTCATGCACAGCAAAGGTCTACCTCCTCCAGCTTCTCTTCCACTGGCACACATTCACACCGCACACTAGGGCTCCACGATTAATCGTATAATGATCACGATAACGATATTTGTGGCCCACGATCAATAATTAAATATCGTCACGACTTTGCAGTATGAAGATCTTTTTTTGACTGTTTGGCGCCATCTTGTGACTGAATTTGCAGGTTAGTGTATACTCCATCAGCTGTTTTTGTTTCTGTCAGCTTTGCATTTTTGACTGTTTGGCGCCATCTTGTGAGTGAATAATTCGCAGGTTAGTGCATACTCTATTCACTTTTTTTTGTTTCTGTCAGCTTAGTTTAAGCAATTAATAAACTATTAAAAAGTACATCCAAGATGGTTGTTTTCTCAAAATAAAGCCCTTCAGTCTTATACAAAAGTGCTCTGCTTAATGTCGGGTGTCCGATAAACCTGTCGGGGTTCATTATTATATCTGAGCAAATTATATTCCAAATTTGAAGTTGATATCTTAAAAAATGAGCTTTTAGTAAGATTTTGTTTGGCTGCAGTACCAAACATGACCACCAGATGACATACAGTTTCCATTGCAGACCATATAAGGGCGCCCCCTACGTTTTAAGGAATATGAACCATAGTTTTGTCATACTTATAACATTTGCTTACGTATTTCCAGGTTTGAAACCGGGCCCTCTATACGGGCGTCTGAAGAACGGACAGTCGGTGACTCTAGATAGTGGCCGTGTGTTGACAGCTGGTGAGGTGCTGGAGCCGCCACTGAAGGGCCGGAAAGTGTGTGTTTTTGGGGACTGCAGTGCCCCACTGGGTGAGGGTTTTAAACAGGCGTGTTACGGTGCTGATGTTCTGGTGCACGAGGCCACACTGGAGAATGGGCAGCAGGAGAAGGCTGTTGAACATGGACACAGCACTCCTGGCATGGCTGCGGCTGTGGCGCTCACATGTGAGGCGAAAACACTGGTGCTCCACCACTTCAGTCAACGATACAAACCTGAAAGCCTGCGGCGAGATGATGATGATGATGACGTTTCAGAGCTGAAGAGACAAGCTGAGCTGGTGCTGCAGGGTTCCAGAACAGTAGTCATTCTGGCTGAAGATTTTCTCACTCTGCCTGTGGCGCTCAAGAGGAATTCGACAAAGTAGTACCTGTCAGATTTAGCCCATGTGGGAGTGCGTTTCCTAAATATTATATTTTAATATGAGAAAATGTTTTAATAAAGTCATTTTGTTCTACATTTTAGACTGTTCTTGATTCAGAGGTGAGTTCATGAATGCACATGAGTAGATTTGTTGTGTTGAATCAAAATGGTGCTCCTGTTTGCTGGATATCCATAAGCAGGTGAGTTTTTAACTTTTTAATGATTGCTAATTCAGTTCATCTTTGTTTCTATAGCCCTTTTACAATGTAGATTGTGTCAAAGCAGATTAACATAGAAGTTCTAGAAACTGTGTCAGTCCAGTTTTCATAGTTGAAGTTCAGTTCAGTCCAGTGTGGCTTAATTTTCAGTGCTGAAAGTCCAAACACTGAAGAGCAAATCCATCGATGCACAGCTCCACGAGTCCCAATCCAAGCAAGCCAGTGGCGACAGCGGCGAGAAACAAAACTTCACCAAATGACGAATGTAAAGAAAAAAAAAAAACCTTGAGAGAAACCAGGCTCATTTGGGCATGATCATTTCTCCTCTGCCCAAACTTCCTGTGCACAGCTGAAGTCTATGCGATGGAGGCTAAGGAACACTGAAAGTCCATTGTGGAGTAGGTCACTGGCGGGTGTTGAGGCTGGCCCAGAGAATCAATACGGAGACTCGTCTGTCACAGGGGTCTTACAGGAATCATGTCTCATGCTCTCCACTTCTTCATGACCACCACAGCATCTGCTCAGGATACGGCCCGGTCCAGGATTATGGAAACCTTGGGATAATGAAAAACAGACGAACAGCCTAACAATCCTTTAAAGAATTTGGATTTTAAAAGCATTTGTGTTTTATGTCTATGCTAATGTGAAGAGATTTGTCTTAAATTTAGTTTTAAACTGACAGAGTCTGCTTCCCGAACTGCCCTAGGAAGGCTGTTCCTGAGTTTAGGTGCCAGATATGAGAAAGATCTGCCTACAGTTGATTTTCATATTCTGTGAATAATCAATTGTCCAGAATTGATTGAGCGTAGTGGACATGAGCCCATTAAAAAGCATTGGATGCAGCTCAGATTGCACTGCACCAGGTCTGCATCCAGACCCCTCTTGATTTCACACTGTAGCTTGATTAATATCATATTCCGTTGAGTCACTCAAACAGTGTTGCAGAGGATGGAGAAATGACAGAAAGATTCAGGAGTATGAATTGCTGTTTACTAAGTTGTAGGACAATATTTAACGATATATCCTTGTTCAAGTGAGTAAAGCCTTTATTGTTGTTCAGAAATGTTCAGTATAGTCTCTTTATATACGATAAAGTGGAATAAAACTATTTGCGTTACATGTTCTTCTGTAAATGTAGCGTTTATATTGCACACAGCGACTGTATTGCACTGTGAACGTGTTTAGTGTAGTGAAAAGGAATGTAGTAAGATTAGATATTATGTCGTGGTTTAAAACTGTTTAACCTAATGACCTTTTAACTATTATTCAGCTATATTTCTGCAGTTTTCAGTCAAAAACGACGAAAAATTATCTGTGAGGGCGGGTCGAGTTTACGTTCACGGCTACGTCACCCGAGCGATGACATCACTGCGCTTACGTAGAGACAGCGTCCGTGCCTTTGCGCCATGAATCGTAAGTGTTTCTGTTGATATTTTCTCACATTAGCTTTATTTTTTAAAAATGTTATACTATAGTTCTAATTCAGACACCTTTACTCGTACATTTCACACACGTTTAAGGAGTATCTATTAGCCTGTTAGCTTGCTAGCATCATAGTGAGATCAATTGTATTGTCACAGAGTGATCTGATTCAATATCACTCACGTTCACGTATTTAACTGCTATAATAATACAGTGTAATGCTCTGCTTTTGGCTATTTTAATATTTTGGTGTAGTTTTTTTTAATAGACCAGAAGTTAACTGGGATGTTGTTAGGAAAACATTGACTGTTTTTGTCAGGAAAAACTCAAATGTAAAAAATTAAACCGATTCCCCAATAATTCAGCGTAAATATGAATAGCGTTACAGTTACGAAATCATTTGGTTCAGTTTTCATAGCAACTTTATGTAAATAAATCTGTTTGTAGCATCATTACTACGATATGTGGTATGTTATTAATATCTATCTATCTATCTATCTATATATCTAACTACATACCTACCTACCTATCCATCAATCCACCTACCATCTACAAAATAATTACACATATGAAGAGTGCCGTCTGAAATTTCCATCGAAAATGAATATTTTTCTCAGCCTCCTTTGTTTATGTTGTGTTATTTCACTTTAAAGACCACAAAAAGGGCTTGTTATATGCCATAAAATTGATATTACTGAACCTACACACAGGAGCCTGATAAACGCGCTCAATTCAGAAGAAAAATTCAGATGGCATTTAGAAGTGTTTGCATCTGAACCCTTCATATGTAGCCATAAAATGTAATAACTAAATAAAGTAATTACACAAATGAAGCCATAAAATGATTAATTATTAGAAACGTCTAAAATATAAAGATACTCAGTCTTTTGGAATAATTTTAGAATATTTATCACTGACTAAATTGAAAGATCTTACATGACTTTTTCTCATTATTATTGCTGTGATCAGTATGTTTTTTTGTATAATACTTGTTTATTAGGGAACTTTTATGATTGTAAATGATGTATTGAATAATTATTTACAAATGCTGCCATGGATTAATGCTAATAGCTGTTGATTTGCCGTTAAAACATAAATAAATTTAAATCAATGTGTTTTATAGGCTTGACAAATTATTCTGTTTTGTTTGTTTTAAAGCACATCTATCTATCTATCTATCTATCTATCTATCTATCTATCTATCTATCTATCTATCTATCTATCTATCTATCTATCTATCTATCTATCTTTCTGTCTATCTTTCTGTCTATCTTTCTGTCTATCTGTCTATATCTATCTATCTATCTACAAAGTAACTGCACATGTAGCTATACAATTATTAGAAATGTCTATAAAAATTTTATACTGTGTGTATATAAATATATATATATATATATATATATATATATATATATATATATATATATATGTATAAATGTGCGTGTGTGTGTGTGTGTACATATCTATATATATATATATATATATATATATATATATATATATATATATATATATATATATATATATATATATATATATAGTATTTATTTATTTTATTTGGGTACTTGGGTATCTGGATTGATGATAAGCTTTTATTTAATGTACACGTTGCTAATCTGATTAGGAATCTGAAACTGAAGCTTGGCTTTTATTTTAGAAGTAAATCAATTTTACTTTTAATGCTAAAACTGAAACCTGTAGAATCTACTTTTTTTTTTAATCTGTGCTTGATTATGGTGATATGTTGTACATGCATGCGGCATCTTCTATTCTAACAAGACTTGATTCTGTATATTATGCTTCACTATGTTTTATTCGTTCATTCATTCATTAATTCATTCATTCATTCATTCAGTTTCTTTTCGGCTTAGTCCCTTTATTCATCTGGGGTCGCCACTGCGGAATGAACCATCAACTTATCCAGCACATGTTTTACACAGCGGATGAATTCAGTTCAATGGGCTTTATAGACACAATAAATAATTCAGTTTTGATAATGAGCACAGATAATTGTTTACAATCTGCCTTTGTGTGTGTGTTTTATTTTTCAGGCCAGTGTGGAGCACGTCTCGACATCAGGGTGTGAAGACTGAAGCTCGGGAGGATCGAAGGCCGTGGATTTGTTTATTTCTCACCTGTGGTTGAGTGTAAATCCAGCAGCATGTCTGTCTCCAGCACACCCACCAGTAATGATGCCTGCCTGAGCATCGTCCACAGCCTCATGTGCCACCGGCAGGGTGGAGAGAGCGAGTCCTTCTCCAAACGAGCCATAGAGAGCTTGGTGAAGAAGCTGAAAGAGAAGAAAGATGAGCTGGACTCTCTGATCACTGCCATCACCACAAACGGAGCTCATCCCAGTAAATGCGTGACTATACAGCGCACGCTAGACGGTAGACTGCAGGTATGTTTGTCTATTAAAACTGACCATTTTACTGTGTTATGTTAAGGGTTTATAGCTTTTAAAAATAAAGTTAGTTTTTGAGTTTTATTGTTGGTATTTTTTGGATTATAAAAATAACCATGCATTATGGATGTGATCAAAAAGGCTGCGAGTTTAAAGTGTACAACACACAGTTTAAGTCAGAATTATTAGCCCACCCTTAGAATTTTATTTTCCTTTTTAAATATTTCCCAAATTATGTTTACCAGAGCAAGGACATTTTCAAATTATGTCTAATATTTTTTCTTCTGGAAAAAAGTGTTGTTTGTTTTATTTTGGCTAGAATAAAAGCAGCTTTAATTTATTAAAACTCATTTTAAGGTAAAAATATTAGCCCCTTTAAGCTATATATTTTTTTGATAGTCTACAGAAAAACTATTGTTATACAATAACTTGCCTAATTACCCTAACCTGCCTAGTTAACCTTATTAACCTAGTTAAAACTTTAAATGTCACTTTAAGCTTAAATGTCTAGTCAAATATTATTTACTGTCATCATGGCAAAGCTAAAATAAATCGGTTATTAGAGATGAGTTATTAAAACTATTATGTTTAGAAATGTGTTCTAAATCTCCGTTAGACAGAAATTGGTGGGAAAAATAAACAGGGGGACTAATAATTCAGGGGGGGCTAATAATTCTGACTTCAACTGTACTTTGTAGAAATTTAGGGAATTACACTGCACAACCCAAAAGAAACAATGCTAATCACAAAGATAAGAGTAGGCTCTCTATAGAACAAACTAGATTGATTGATTGATTGATTGATTGATTGATTGATTTTTTTGCATCTTCACATTTATGAGGAAAAGGCTTGGTGACGGATGTGACTTCATAATAAATGTGACGGATGTGAAATTGCCACTTGTGTGACTTTGGTAAATCAAATATAATTGTTTGAAAACACTGACAGAGACATTTTTGAGTTTTTCTGCAGTACTGTAAAATAATTGCCTACGCAAAATACATAGAAAGGGTATCGCTATTTTGAAGGAAACACGGCAAGGTTGACGTTTGCATGGAAATGCTCTGATTCAAAACTGAATTTTCAGCATTATTAGTCTTCAGTATCACACAATCTTTCAGAAATCTTTCTAAAATAATGTATCAATGGTCCGTTTAACTGATGCTTGGTTATTAACAGTGTATATTATTATAAGCTTAAAACAACAGCATTTTAAAATAGATCTTTTCTTTAAAGGTCCTTTAAAATTAAAAGAATGTTTTTTTTCAGATGATTCTATCAGTATGTTAGTTGAGGCAAGGCAAGTTTATTTATATAGCACATTTCATAAACAGTGGCAACTCAAAGTACTTTACATAAACAGGAATAAAAGAGGCAAGTGTAAATAAGATAGAAACAAATAATATAAAAACCGGTAAAAACAGTGTAAAGACAGTTTTTCCATATTCCTAAACACCGGTGTATCATATTTTCTCATTTTACTCTGGGACTTTCCCATTCTGGTGATCACCCCCCACTGTGGACTTTTTCGGTACCAAATTAATCTATTGGATGTCTCCAACAGATTAAATTTTTCCCCTCAAATCGAAAAGTTAAGCTTTACATCTCTATTTACGTGCCCCCCACCCCCCATTTCAACTTCCTTCTGGAATTAAATCACACGGCCCTTGATTTCTACCCCCTCCCGGGAGTAGATCACTTTAACTAGCCAAACGTAATAAAGGGTCTTGATCTTAGCCAGATGCCAGGGACCAGTTAAAATGTTTAAATGCCCAATCAGATACCTAAACAGGAATAAAAGAGACAAGTATAAAAACAAGTAATATAAAAACAGATAAAAGCAGTTAGACTAAAGCACAGGTGTCAAACTCAGTTCCTAGAGGGTCACAGCTCTGCACAGTTTAGTTCTAACCCTAATTAAACACGCCTGATCAAACTAATTGAGTTCTTTAGGCTTGTTTAAAACCTACAGGTAAAGCTGCGGTCACACTGGACTTTTCTTCACAGACTTCCATTCATATGCACTTGCTGAACTCTGACCTGCAAAATCGCATCCCATGATTGCGTGAGACCAATCAAAGATCAAAACATGACTTCTCTGGACAGAAATTTAAAACATGGAACAATCGCTGTTTTTTTTAATGTCTAATCATCCTGTTTAATCCCGCCTCTCTTCGTATATATATATATATTTTTTTTTAATTTAATTTAATTTTTTTTTTATCAGTTCTCCTGTAAATAATTCATGCATTTGATTTGATTGTCAGGTGGCTGGTCGTAAAGGATTTCCTCATGTCATCTATGCACGGCTGTGGCGTTGGCCGGACCTGCACAAGAACGAGCTGAAACATGTCAAATACTGCCAGTTTGCCTTTGACCTGAAGTGCGACAATGTTTGTGTGAACCCGTACCATTACGAGAGGGTCGTTTCTCCAAGCATTGGTGAATTGTTTTACTATGAAATTTATTATGAAAAATTGTGTGCAAGGACCTGTGTTTGTTTTATATCTTAGCATGTCATGATTTTTCCCAAGTACATCTATGTTAATCCTGGATCATCATTTTTTTTTTTTTTTTTTTAAATGTAATCCATACCTATTCCCTACCCCTAAACCCAATCATAGCTGTAAATTATTCCCATAATCAGAGGGGTGTAATAGTTGAATAAAACTCATGTAGAAGTGCATAAACATAACCGTAAACCTAAACTTAACATAAACTGTAAACGTATTCCTTAATTTTGATTGGCTGATTGGAATGTTGTTCCAGGATCAAAATAGGACCAACATGTCCTACTTAATGAAATCAGGTTGACGATATATTTAAATTTTTTTGTATAATATATATTTGCATGACTTTCTCCTTTTGTCTGTTTTTAGATCTGTCTGTTCTGACGCTGGGCGGCCCAGGTGAGGGGGATTTTAGTTTTCATTTTCCTTAGCTTTATTAGGTGTGCTAATATTTGTTGTATTCTTTAAAAATTATCTTTTAATTCAAGGTCTGAGAACATTTCTTTTAAATATATATATATATATATATATATATATATATATTTTCATTTAAAGTTGGTTAAAAAAGGTTTTCATTTATTATGATTGACAATTAGGGCTAATTTGCCATATATAGACTTTCTTAAAACATTATTGTGATGTCTAAGGATGTATTGTGACTGACTGTAATTTTATTATAAACTAGGAAGAAATGTCATAATTTTTAAATAGTTTACAGAATAACTTTTTTTTGTTTTGTTTTACACGTTGTTTTGCACGTTTAGATATTATTATTTTATATCATGTATAGTCCGTAGGCTTGTATTAGGATGCAATAAATTGTTCAAAAGTTACAGTACAGGCAGAACTGTTTTTCATATAAATACTGTTCGTTGTACCTTAAATTCATCAAAGAGTCTTCCAAACATCTTTCCATACAGTTTCCAGTTTCTATGAAGCAGCACAGCTGTTTTCACCACTGACAAACCTGTAATCATTATCAGCATTGGAAACAGTGGTGCTTCTTCATATATTATTAAGCAGCAAATCATCATATTAAAATAATTTCTATAAAACATGTAGCATAAATATATTTCTGCTCTCATTTTATATAAGTCATTTAAATCCATTTTGTGTTTGTCTATATATTTATTTGATGCACCAAGAGGTCCTGATATAGTCCATATATTATGTAGTCAATGTATTATATATTATGATATTTTCTATCATATACCTGTTGGTATAAGGCAAAGCTAGTTTATTTATATAGCACATTTCATACACAGTGGCAATTCAAAGTGCTGTACATGAACAGAAATCAAAGAAACAAGTATAAGAAAATAAAAACAAATAATAAAAATGTATGAAAACAGATAAAAACAGATTAAAATGTGTTAAAACAAGTTATAAAAGAATGAAATGAAAAGAAAGACATAATAGTGTGATCTGTCGGACGTAGCACAGTGCTCATTCAGTAAAGGCACAGCTAAACAGATGTGTTTTCAGTCTTGATGTGAATGTGCCTAATGTTGGAGCACATCTGATCATTTCTGGAAGCTTTCCCGCAGCGAGGGGCGTAGTAGCTGAAAGCCGAATCACCCTGCTTTGACTGAATTTCTAATTTACTTGATCCTAATGATCTGAGGGATCTGTTAGGTTTGTATTCAGTGAGCATATTCGTAATGTATTGAAGTCTTAGGCCATTTAGGGATTTATAGACAAGTAATAATACTTTAAAATCTATTCTGAATGTAACTGGGAGCCAGTGTAAAGATCTGAGGATAGACGTGATATGCTCTGATTTCCTGTTTATGGTCAGAATCCTGGCCGCAGCGTTCTGACTGTCTTTTTGGGTGGAGGCCGTTACAGTAATCCATCCTGCTGCTGATAAAAGCATGAACAAGTTTCTCTATCAAGAAGTATGTTCAAATAAGTGTGTTGCCCATCACAGATGAGTGAATGTGTTTTTTTTTGCTTGTGTATGTGCAGGTCCGAGTGGAGAGCTGATGGTGAAGGAGGAGTTTGAGGGTCAGTCGTCTCACTCTGCAGCTGATGGAGGTCACAGTATTCAAACCATCCAGCACACAGCCACGCCCTCTGCCCCGCCTGACACTTTCAACAGCCCCGTCCTCCTGCCGTCAGCCGACCACACAAGCTCCACCTCCACCTCGGCTTTCAGCGCCATGGCTGCCGGTCCAAACAGTAAGTCATTATTTCATTCTTTTGGGAACAAAAAAAACGTGGACAGAATGCACTGCATGTTGATGTTACGGGTCCCAGCAGCGGAACTCATAGGCAGATTAAAAGTGCCTGAATTATCAGGAGAAACAAAATCACATTGAAACTTCAGTGTCTTTCCCCAGGCGCAGCATAGTAGCATCTCTTTATTAACAGTCATATTATAGCAAACATGTCTTCACAAATCATGTAATGCAAATATATCCTCACAAATCATCTTTCAATTAATCAAACATTTAGTTTTGTTCTCTTTGTTTTTCTTTTTTTTTACCACAATGAATTCTTCAAATACTTATACACTCTGTACTCTCTTATCATTAAAACATATACACCTATACCTTCTGTATATTTATCAGTATGATACAGAAAACACTTTAAATTCTTTGTCAACCATCTTTTTCCTTTTTCTTTCTCTGTAAATACCTCAGTTTATAACCATTTACCATAAAACTACTAAACTCACAGAACAATCATGCGTCTATTTGGATCATTTAAATTGTAACACTTGACACCAATTCCCAATGTTACTCTCTAGTCCAGGGGTCACCAAACTTGTTCCTGGAGGGCCGGTATCCTGCAGATTTTAGCTCCAACTCTAATCAAACACACCTGAACAAGCTAATCAAGGTCTTACCAGGTATTCTTGAAACAATCAAGCAGGTGTGTTGAGGCAAGTTAGAGCTAAACCCTGCAGGGACACCGGCCCTCCAGGACCGTGATTGGTGACCCCTGCTCTAGTCTCATATACTTTATACATTAACAAATATACAACCAATATATATATACAAATAGTAAGTCATTTTCTGTTCAATTATCACATACTGAGTAAAATACATATCATTTACTGGGGAGTCAGTTATAACAAACATAACTCAGACCAACTGTCATTTTACCGGTACTTTCATCTGAATCACTCTTCTAAATTAACAACTGTAATTAAGCTATTCACTTCAAAACACATAGGAAATGTGTACTCGCACGTTTTTACATGAATTATAATACACATATTGACTTTTTATAAAAAACATACCTGAATTATCAGGAGAAACAAAATCACATTGAGACTTCAGTGTCTTTCCGCAGGCGCAGCATAGTAGCATCTGAAGTAAACACAACGAGTATCGCCATGGTAACCCTAAGCGCAAGCTTTCTCAACTGCTGATGTTCTTTTGTTTCAAACACAGTCATTAGTAGTGATAATAAATGACTTCTGACAGCATACATAAATACATAGATACATTAATAACGAAACAAACATTATTATTGTGGATACACAATGGTGTATCACATTTACATGAAGGTAGTAGTGCTGTCAAGAGATTAGTCACATCCAAAATAAAAGTTCATATTTAAAAAATGTATTTGTATATAAATTATGACTTATATAAGGTCAAAAGCAAAGAAGGTCAAGGTGCTCCAGGATTGGCCAGCCCAGTCACCAGACATGAACATTATTGAGCATATCTGGGGTAAGATGAAGGAGGCATTGAAGATGAATCCAAAGAATCTTGATGAACTCTGGGAGTCCTGCAAGAACGCTTTCTTTGCCATTCCAGATGACTTTATTAATCAGTGATTTGAGTCATTGCAGAGATGTATGGATGCAGTCCTCCAAGCTCATGATGGAGTCATACACTATATTCATTCTGTTTCCACTGCAGCATGACTTTATATTCTATACTGGACATTATTTCTGTTCAGTGACGAGGCTTTTGTCTCAGCAAAGTCAGACCTTACTGTCCTAATGAAATAATTCAAAATCAAGGCATGATCATATTTTACTTGCGTAAAATAAGCGTTTATATTAGTATATGTTGTTTCTAAAACTTGTATAGGCGCCAAGACTTTTGTCAGGTCGTGTATTGTTTTTTCCATGAGTGTGCGACTAGACGAGTAGGTTTGTGCTCTTCAATGCTTAAACCTGTATGATTCCTGTGTTTTCCTCTTTTAGATGCTCCCAGCTCGTGGCCCAGAGGAAGCGGTTTTCCTCCCAGCATTCCTCATCAGAACGGTCATCTTCAGCACCACCCTCCTCTTCCTCACACAGGACAGTACTGTGAGTCTCTTTTGCCACTGCCAGCTATCTAGCATCATAACTAGCATCTGCTGCAGTGTCAGTTAAACACTTCTTTTTCTGTCTGGCTCAGGGTCAGTCCATAATGAGCTGGCCTTCCAGCCACCGATATCCACACACCCAGGTGAGGAATAAAACACACTGCATCCCAATGCACGAGTTTATATTTTATTAGTATGTGGGATAAGGATTAGTCTGTCCAAGAGATTTTTTACAGTGAGAAACACATGCGCATAGAAAAACACTAGCAAACTGGGAAAACATCTTCATCTATTTGTCAACACACTTAAAACAATAAATGTACAAACAACAAGGAACCATATGACCTAGCTATTAAATTAATGTTAAATGAAATATTATTTAATAAATAATTCTAAACAGGAAGCAGCCAGGTTCATCTTTTTGTTTTTTGGCAGTCCCCTGACACATTTATGTTGTGGTCTGTGTTAGCTGGAGGGCATTTCTGTATTTTCATGTGTTGTGAGAATGTGTGCCACCACCAAAGTTTTTTTTAATTAATTGTTAACAAACCATACAAGCTGAAAAACTATATAATGAAATATATCAACTCGACTACACCCACCCCCCTCCCATACGGTCTCTTGAAACTGGGGTATCCAATGAATTGAAATTAACATAAAAACAAAAACAGAATACAGTATCAAATATCAATTATACAAAGTAAAGCAATCATTCTGGATCCTGATCATTTCTTTGTGCAATAAACATGGAGATTTTGTCTGCAGCTGAAGTACAAATCTTAAATGTACTCATTTGTACCAAGTTCACTCGCGCTGTGGATAATTCCAACATTAAATTGTCCTGAAATTGTACCGACCACTTGTACATGTCCAAATTATGTGGAGGCAGCCAATGTTGGGCTAGTAATTTTTTTAGCAGAAGTTAAGCCAGCCAGCCAGCCAAACAGCTTTTTGTAGCTTGGTGAGGTTCAACATAGAATCATCGCTCAGTAATAGTACGGAAAGATTCACTGGTATAGTATATTCAATCATTTTGGATAAGATAACACAGACCTCATTCCAAAATCTTTGTACTTTTCCACATTCCCACATCATATGGAAAAAAGATCCAAGTTCCTGGTCGGGACATTTATCATAGAAGGGACTAAAGGAGGCATTGATACGATGTGTTTTGAGTGGGGTTCTATTACAAAACTTATAGTGATTGGGATTTTTAGATGAAGTAAAAATGTTCTGCCATACTTTTCCCAGTCTGTGACACCCTCTTCTAGTTGACAGTCAGCTTCCCAACTGCGCTGTATAGCAAAATTCTTTGCTGTACCCTCTAAGGCCTTTCTGTTCATCCATGAGGTAAAAACCAAGCAATGATTGGATGAGTGGGAAGATTGTCCCCCCAGGGAACCCCATAGGCCTTCACGGACGATCTTAATCGCCGATATAAAAAGAGAGGTTTCATTTCATACCGCTCACAAAGTTCTTGAAAACTTAATATGCCATTAGAACCAGAAATATCTTTTAGTGTATAGACACCACCAAAGTTTTTAGTGTTAAAGTGAACATAGTTTAGCTCTTTTTTCTTATTTAATATTAATATTCTGGTTCTTCTGAGTGTGCCAGTTTAGGTTCAGTTTAAAACACAATTCAGATTTTTATTATAATGTGTTAAAAAGTGTCATGTTGGGGGCGTGTCCACAGTTCGCTGATTTAGGGGTGTGTTGCTTCACATGTAAATTAGTTTTGGCTTCCCGCCAACGTAACAAGGGGGCGGGGCCATGAGCTCACCCGCTCTGCGTTTGCAACAGAGTCTGACAGGCAGAAGGAGAGAGAGGATCACCATTCAGTCGTACATGTACGACTCGGACACAGACCAAGCAGAGAGGTCAAAATCATTTGTGTCTTTGTACAGTTTTACAGCCAACTGTGTGCTAGTTTCAAGTGCCGAGCTTGTACACAGAAACTAATAACCACGCACACTGAATTAACTTTGACTGAGGCACCGGATGTGCCGCTCGAAGCCACGACACGGCACAACAGAAGCATGAAGTGTCCCGAATCGTCGCGCCACGCATTTTTGAATTCTAAACATAGGTTTCTGCAGCGGTCCGCGGTGCCCAGCCGTCGACTTGAGTGTACCCTGATAGAAACCTATGTTTAGAGTTCTAAAACGCATGCTAGTTAAGATCACAGGGAGCTTCTGGGATCCCGAGAAATGCAAACAGCTGAAGTATAAGGTAGACTCAATGAGAAGTACACATGTTTGCAAACCTACCTAAAGATACAACCAATAATTCGGATTAGAGCGATAATGTGGAGAATATTGCTCTTGTGTTGAGCCCAATGAGCCTTGCATCTGAAAATAGAGCTAGCGTGTTCCTTTAGTGATATCGCTTCGACTCACGCTGAAAATGGCGGACGTGAATCAACAAACTGAGGATATGATGACGCGCCTGTCAATCAATATTGGTGGGCGGGGGGACCGCTCTCCTACGTCAAGTAGCGGTCGATTTGAAAACCGCTCCAATTGGTCCACCGTTTTTATGTTGTTAAATTGAAAAAAAATAACTGGGTGTGCTTATATCACCCCAATATGACAGTCTATACACCATACATGCACATATGGCTGTCCAAACAGCTTGGAAAGTAGATTTTTTACCATAGGTGCCCTTTAAATAAAACTATGGTAAATGATAATCCACCTGGTATTATTGTGTATTCAGCTGAAACATTTGACATCAGTCAATAACCGGGTTTCCATCCTAGATTCATTTTCATAACTTTGCACTGCAAACCCGTTTAACCATAAGTACAAAAATTAACAAATGTTCTCCCTGTGTTCGCGTGGGTTTCCTCTGAGTGCTCCGCTTTCCCCCATAAGTCCAAAGACATGCAGACATGCAGACAGATCGGGGTAACTGATCCGGCATGTTACTCGAGGTGTCGCGCATGGAAGCGGAGAGCGGGGCTTTGGAGGGCGGAGGGTGTCACGGACAAAAGTGAAGAGGGTTGGGGAGTCGCAGAAGAAAGTGAAAGTGAACAGCGGATGGTGGAGGGCGGTTGAGGAGGGGGATCAGTAAAATGAGGTGCCGGATCAGATTCAGAGGGGCGGATCCGGCGTGTCCCGGCACAAATTAAGCCCTGCATGCAGTACAGGTGAATTGGGTAGGCTAAATTATCCGTAGTGTATGCGTGTGAATGAGAGTGTGTGGGTGTTTTCCGGTGATAGGTTGCAGCTGGAGGGGCATCCGCTGCGTAAAAAAGCACATGCTGGATAAGTTGATGATTCATTCCCCTGTGGCGACCCTAGATTAATAAAGGGCCTAAGCCGAAAAGAAAATAAATGAATGAATTTAAGTGAAGTTTAAAATTTTAAACTAATTTCGAGAGGAGCATGTGCTCATGATTGACCCAGCTGGTCCACATTGGCTAATCATGATCCTCCAATCAAAGGGTCGCAAGTCACTATATATATATCCTCATTTCCTCTCTACAACTATCTTCGTCTGGAAGAAACCCTCCTCCCCTTCTTCCACCTTTATCCAGAATGGGCGACACGGTGGCCCAGTGACTAGCACTGTTGCCTCACAGCAAGAATACCAATGGCGTTGGGTCTTCACTGGGCCATCTGGTGTTCCTGTGCGGAGTTTGCATGTTCTCCCTGTGTCCGCGTGGGTTCCCCGGGGTTCCCCGGTTTCCTCCCACCATCCAAATGTGCTCTATTATAGATAAAATAAGCCTAAATCTTTTTCTAATGTCTTACTCTCAGGAAGTTCACCTTGGCCTCAGCAGCGGGGGAGTTTCAGATCAACCTGAGCTCAGTCTCCCCTCGCCCTGTGAAAGGAGGGAGCCCTGGGCTCGAGGATACCTTGAGCTCAGGGCTCTCTCCCGGTACAGCACGCCAAACAAGCTATGTATAAATCGTGAGCTAAGTGTGAACTCTTGAATCAAAATTTGGCATTTCCATTACTCGCTTCTCCTTCAATATTTAAAAATGCCTATTCTAACAGGGCGATGGAAATCCAGCTAATGAGGTGCATATTTAATGTTGTCTATTAGCCCTCTTTAGCAATCTTTGTTTTCGATTGTCTACAGAACAAACCATTATTGTACAATGACTTGCCTAACTACCCTAACTTTAATCTAATTACCTTAAGCCTTTAAATGTCACTTTAAGCTGTATAGAAGTGTCTTGAAAAATATCTAGTCAAATATTATTTACTGTCATCATGACAAAGATAAAATAAATCAGTTATTAGAAATGATTTATTAAAACTATTATGTTTAAAAATGGGTTGAAAAACTCTTCTTTCCGTTAAACAGAAAAAATATACAGGGGGGCTAATAACTGTGTACATTCAACTGTACGTTCATCACAAGTTGTAAATATAAATAAATTATTAAATAATTATAAATTATTTATGTTTTCTACAGCTCCAGATTATTGGTGCTCAATTGCATACTTCGAGATGGACATTCAGGTGGGTGAGACGTTTAAGGTGCCCTCTAACTGTCCTGTGGTGACGGTGGATGGTTATGTGGACCCATCTGGTGGAGATCGCTTCTGTCTGGGCCAGCTGAGTAACGTTCATCGCACTGAGGCCATCGAGAGAGCCAGGTACCGCTTCTCATCCATCACTTACTGCTCAATACATCATTCATTCATTTTCCTTTGGCTTAATTTATCTGGGGTCGCCGCAGTGGAAGGAACCGCCAACTATTCCAGCATATGTTTTACACAGCGGATGCCCTTCCGTCCGCAACCCAGTACTGAGAAACACGCTTACACTCACCCACTCATACACTACAGCCAATTGAGTTTATTCAATTCACCTATAGTGCATGTGTTTGGACTGTGGGGGAAACCGGAGGAAACCCACGTCAACACGGGGAGAACATGATCAAAGGAGTTTTATATTTATTTTTAATAACTAAAATATGATTTCACTTCTGATATTTAATGTTCACACTTCTCTCTTCATACCTCTGTAGAAGTAAACCTATGTGTGTGTGTCTGTCTGTGTGTTTTCAGGCTTCACATTGGTAAAGGTGTTCAGCTGGAGTGTAAAGGTGAAGGAGATGTGTGGGTTCGCTGTCTCAGTGATCACGCTGTGTTTGTCCAGAGTTATTATCTGGACCGAGAGGCTGGACGAGCTCCGGGTGACGCCGTCCACAAAATATACCCCAGCGCCTACATCAAGGTAACACACACACACGTTGGTTTTGGTGGTTTATGGGGATTCTCCATAGGCGTAATGTATTTTATACAGTAAAAAACGCATATTATTTGGCCCTACCACTTAATCCGACCATCACAGGAAATCTCGAAACATTTAATTTAATTTAATTTAATTTAATTTAATTTAATTTAATTTAATTTAATTTAATTTAATTTTAATTTAATTTAATTTAATTTAATTTAATTTAATTTAATTTAATTTAATTTAATTTAATTTAATTTTAATTTAATTTAATTAAAAGACCCTCTTAAGTAGGGTTTTTAAGCATTTTGAATTACAGAGACTCACAGCATGTCCTAATAAACCACCTTAAGGTTGTATTACCTAGCTTATACCATATCATTATACAAATTCTGTAAAACACCAAAACCAGTACACACACACACACACACACACACACACACACACACACACCATGAGTAAAAGCTCAAGTACTCACATTTTTTATTTATTTATTTATTTTTAAGATTTATTTTTGGCCTTTTTGCCTTTATTAAGTTGATAGTACAGTATTTCAGACAGGAAGTGAAGTGGGAGAGAGAGAGGGGGTAGGGATGGGAAATGTCCTCGAGTCGGGATTCGAACTCGGGACGCCCTGAAGTGCTAATGCACCATATGTAAGCGCACTAACCACTAGGCTATTGCGCCGACAAGTACTCACATTTAATGGCAAATGGTGGTGGTAATACGGTGGAATAACAGTATGCTAGAATAAGGAAGCTAAATTAGTTACTCTACTTTTAAGATTAGCTACACTATAATATAATTTAATAATTTTAATCAGAATCTTCTGGTTTTTCATCGGTGAGATGTTCTGTTGATGTCAGTTGCTGAATGTGATCTGAATATAATACCTTTGTGTATGAAGGGTTACTTAGAGCAGTGTTTCCCAACCCTGTTCCTGAAGGCACACCAACAGTCCACATTTTCAATCTCTCCCTAATCAAACACACCTGAATCATCTCATCAGAACATTAGAAGAGACTCCAAAACCTGAAGTTAATGGGTCAGATAAGAGAAACACAGAAAATATGTACTGTTAGTGTGCCTTCAGGAATAGGGTTGGGAAACACTGACTTAGAGCATTGCTGCTCATGACATGTGTTGCCAATTGTGCAACTTTGTAGACCCACACAAAATTGCTTAGGCCGACTTTGCTAAAATTGTTGTGTAATATGTCTAATCATGGCATAGCTTTCCACCCATTTAGGCTAATTAAGTAATGATAAAAAAATTAAAAAACACACACAAATGCTTGATCACGACCCGGCCCTGCCAGAAGACAGAGGCGCAAAAAGGGGGTATGCAGTATATGCGGCGCATAGGGGCGCCACACATGGGGGGGCGCCATTGTGTCAAAACTATTTTTGAAATTATCCTTACTAAAAGTTTCAAATAATCAAAATAAATGAATATTTTTTGTTTAAAATATTTATTTTGCGTTCGTTTTATACAAGTATATAATTGTATTTTATTAAATAAAGAAAATCATACTTCCCCTCCCCCTCTGTTGACCATTTGATTGATTCATTGCAGCTGGATAAAAAAATTTAAACTAATATTTGGGTTAAAAAATTCCTCTATGTAGATTATATATTATATTATATTCCCATATATATTATAAAATCCGTAATTTTACAGTTTATTTCCGGCAGCTGGGGTGCCAGAAAAAAAGTAAAACAATAGCCGTTAAATTACAGAAATATACCATAAAATAACGAATATTAAATTACAGAAATTTGCTTAAGTTAAAATTTGTGGTACATTTCTGTAATTTAATATCTGTTATTTTACGGTACATTTCTGTCATTTAAGGGCTATTATTTTACTCTTTTTCCGGCACCCCAGCTGCTGGAAATAAACCGTAAAATTACGGATTTTTTTTACAGTGTATGTATCATATAGATACATCGGCCCCTTTGGTAATGTTTTTTGCTCAAAACTATTTTAATTTTAGTTACAAAAAAGTTTGGCGATAAAATAGATCATCTCAGGGCAGTTTGTCTTTGTTTATTTTTTACACTAAACATTTAACAGTCTTTTTTGTTTAACTTTGTGAAAGGTGTAATAGCAGTTTCAGTCAATAATTCATGCAAAGACAAATCTTACACCTCTCACAGTAAGCATTTGAGAAGTGATTGCATGTTTAAGTTATGTTGCCCTTTAGGACTCCCAGATCTATAATTTTGTTTTGACAAATGTCATACAAAAGCAAGGCATGTCAAGGTGCTATACTCATTTAGTGAGGAAAATGAAATCATTTGGGGTGGGATGAGATGTAATTCTTTGACTCATCACATGCTTAGTGTAATTATACTTTTACTACTTCATATATTTTAAGTTGTGTTTAGAACTTCTAAATGTATTTGTTTAAAGCATGTTAAGGAAGGGGGGGGCGCAAAACTTGAACCCGCATACCCCTCACTAAAATTGCAGTTGCGCCCCTGCCCGAAGATAGTGGCAGGAAATATGAGCCCGCTGGTCAGGTCGGGTCATGTCAAGTCTGAGTTAATCTAATCCCTTAAAGAAAAAGCTCACTTAATTTTGACTTGTTGTTTCTGAAAACCTAATAATGTTATTTACTTGTCTAGAAAATGCTTCTTGATTTAAGAATTGAGGTATTTGTACTGGATCAAGATAAAAACTCTTAAGTAAGAAAAGCAGTTTATATATCCTGATAAAGAAAAATCAGAATTGGATGTAACTTGTGCCCATGACTGTATTTTGTGACCGGAGTGAATGTGCTTTGATGTGTGCACAGGTGTTTGATCTGCGTCAGTGTCATCGGCAGATGCAGCAGCAGGCAGCAACGGCTCAGGCAGCAGCGGCTGCACAGGCGGATGCAGTGGCTGGAAACATCCCAGGCCCAGGGTCTGTGGGCGGCATCGCTCCGGCTATCAGTGAGCCTTTTATTTCATTCAACATTCACTTATACTTTATTCATTCAATTTTCCTTCGGCTTAGTCTCTCAGATAACCATCTGGCTGTTGAGTGGTTAAGCTTGACATTTGAGAAAGATTTGAGAGAGTGTATTTAAATAGGGCCAGTGCATAAATTAAAATGTCAAATTTAAAAAGTATCTAGCAGAAATTCGGCAGCAATCTGATAGTCACTTATATAGTAGACTAAGGCTCCCTTTACACTAATAAATTTTAGTTTTAAAACAGCATTTTAGAATGAAAACAGTCCACGTCCACACTGGCGTTTCACCTAGCATTTCTGAACAGCTCTCCATCCACATTACACCACTGAAAACGCACATCACGTGACCATACACACACTCTGTCATGCTCTGCAGCGTATGTGCGCGTCTGAGCTCCAGGCAGTCAGAGAGTACTTTGAGCACAGAACCACAGGTGAGAGCTGTGCATGTCAGACTGTTCATCAAGGATCTACAGCTGGATCTAATCTCACTATATTTGTTAAACGTGATGTTTAATTCATCTTGTTGCCTATATCTAATGACATTTTCCCCGACTTTGGTTTTTTGAATCTATTAATTGTTTTCAGGTAATGCGTTTTGGCTGAGCGCAAAGTTAAGTTAGGTTAATAATTAATTAATGTAACCGCGGACACTCACTCTGCACATTTGACTGATTGCTTATCTTTATTTCCTATAATGTAGAAACTTATTGTACGTTATACTTTTATAATGGCCATTATTGATTATTAAAACTGATATTCAGCAAAAGAGATGGTATGTTTCGTATTTTCATTGATAATGAAAGGAGACAGTGATGTTATAGGCTCCGTTTTGTTATAATGTTTTGTTATACATGCATACAGTGAAGATGACGCTCATATAAATATTCAGCTACACAATGCCTCAACATTTTTGGTTCTATTAAGTTGCTAATATCAAAATGAAAATAGGCAGTTCCTCATATAATGTTTTCATTTTATTGTTAAGAAAGTGAAACAACGTAGTCAGGATGACGTGAATGAGGTTATAAATCCACTGTTCCCTCTGAAATTTACCCGACGTGTCCTCAGGAGTTTGTTTTCCATATCAAACTTGCAAAGTCTGAACTTACAAAGAGAGGATGCAAGACTGAACTGTGTGTAGGCTACTTAATATTGAGGGAAAAGCCCCAATCAGATAGGCGACTGTCTGCAGCCCCGCCTCCATTTTCAGATGCCCCCCATCCACACTGACAACCAGCAGGAGCGTTATAACACGAAATGGCGTCTTCAGTGTTTTCAAAATGCTCCGTTTTCGCCGCTCGAAAACTCTGACGTAGTGTGGATGGATGGCATAACCGGAGCAAAACTTTCGTATTAAAACATATTAGTGTAAACGGGGCCTAAGTCAGAACAGAATAACCTACCTATTATAATTTGAGGCACATTCTTGCAGGATTTCACTGAACACATCAGACAACGAAGGGTACATGTCCCTCATCTAGTGCAGAGAGACGAGTCTTTTTTACTGCACTCTGATCTACCTCTCTGTCTCCTCACGGGTTCTCGCATCCATCACAGTCTGGATCGTTCCTCGTGTGCGGTGCTTTATTTCCGCATCCAAATATTGATCTTTAAATCACGGATCAAGTACAGTCACGATGAAGTGCAAAGGATCCGAATAGATGGAATAGACACCGCAGACATGCTGCTTCAGACAAACACATGCTGGCTGCGGTTTCAGCTCGCGTCATCACAACATACTGTTTCAGCCGTGTTGTTTCGGTGTTAAAGATCTACCGAAAATGCACTTTTGGGACATTTTTTGGCTGAAAATTTTCGGTGCATCCCTTAGAAATATCATTATCGCAACACTCAACAACAATATCGCATATTATCCCAGTATCATGAAATCATTTTCCTTCAGCTTAGCCCCTTTATTCATCAGGGGTCGCCACAGCAAAATGAACCACCAACTTATCCAGCATATGTTTTACACAGCGGATGCCCTTCCAGCTGTAACCCAGTACTGGGAAACATCCAAACACACTTATTTACACACATACTCTACGGCCAATTTAGTTAATTAGATTCACCTATAGTGCATGTGTTTGGACTGTGGGGTGCACCTGGAGGAAACCCACGCCAACACTGGGAGAACATGCAAACTCTACACAGAAATGCCCAGAAACTGGCCCAGCCAAGACTTGAACCAGTGACCTTCTTGCTGTGAGGTGACAGTGCTAACCACTGAGCCACCGTGTCGCCCATCCCAGTATCATGCAGTCCTAAATCAGATGATTTTCATGACATTTGGTTTATCAACAGTTCATTAACGATCCCCTATTATACATTAAAAACGATCATAGTTTGGATTTAGGGGTCTACAACAACAGGATGATATACATGCAAGGTCAAAAAACACTTTCATTTTTTTACAAAATGCATTTATTTTTACCTAATTATCCCATCACTCCACTATGATTCGTTCAGCGATTCATTTGTTCCCAAACCCCTCCTTAGCGCGAAGCTAATCTGCGCTGATTGGACCGATGATAGTCCGTTGTGATTGGTTCAGTGCAGAGTATATGTGTGAGCATACCTACCAACACTCCTGTTTTTCCCCAGGAGTCTCCCGTATTTCAGACCCATCTCCCGGTCCTCAGCATTTAAATCCGTAAACAAAGTGGCATGCGTCGCGTTTTCAACGTGGCTTTAGATGCGATATGAGATTAACCTAATGCAGTACAAGCGATTACAAGTGACAAAACACAATTAAATACATAATTTGCAAGCTAGAGAAAACAAGGAGGAAACCATTTTAATCGCACTTACTTACACTTGTGAAATGGAGGAAGAAACTGATCCATGATCCACAGATCCATGTACTTATAAAGTTCCTGTCGAGCTCTGTCAAAGTCCCATACATCAATAGTCTTTTCTGATCCTTCCTTTAACAAATGTTCGATGTACCCCCATTGTAAGCGTCTAGATTACTTAAGTTCTCGTCAGAAAAATGACGGGAACAGCACAAGGCTGGGTGATAATTCTGAGGTATTTTTGCAAAAATAAACCTCAACCACTGACTCCTCAGTTTCATCTTTGGGTAGAGAAAATAACACTAACTTTCCCCTCACACCTCCAATAATATCCAGCTGAGCACAGCATCTTCATGACTTCATTCAACCGGGATCTGCTGCAGTGTTCGTCTGTTTGTGGGCGGGGCCGCAGGTTTTTAATTTTCATAGGTTTACATGGGCAACATTTGGGCGGGGCTCAATTATCAAGACGACTCGTTTGAAGCACTATGAGTCGACTCTTTTATAGATGAATCAATAGTTTTAAACACTGTGCACTTACAGATTTAAGCCTTAGCTGGATATTTCACTTCACTTAGAGCTGTTACACACTACATGGAAGCTCATTTTCAGAAACCCATAATAGGGGCTCTTTAACAGTATTTTCCTGCAAGTACAAATGAAGTGTACTAAAAAACACACAGTTTTAATGGTGTATTAAAGCTGCTACCTTCTATCCTCAGGTCTGTCTGCGGCGGCAGGCATCGGTGTGGACGACCTGCGGCGGCTCTGCATTCTGCGCATGAGTTTTGTGAAGGGCTGGGGTCCCGATTACCCTCGCCAGAGCATCAAGGAGACCCCGTGCTGGATCGAAATCCACCTGCACCGTGCCCTTCAGCTCCTGGACGAGGTTCTTCACACCATGCCTATATCTGACCCACAACCTCTTGACTGACAACCTCACTTACCTTAATACAGTGCATATCACCCTAAACTGACCTCTGACCTTAGATATGACCTGAAATGACCGTCCACAAGGGCGGATTCATGTGGAAAAACCAGCAAAACACTATTGTTGAGCAAATTATGCTGAGACTTTTGACTTTTTCTTACAGGAAAGTGGTGCAGGATGGATGAAATGGAGATGTTTGAAGATTTGTGTGTGTGTGTGTGTGTGTGTGTGTGTGTGTGTGTGTGTGTGTGTGTGTGTTTTTTCTTTATTTTCCAGTGTGGTGAGTTTGAATCAGAGCAGTACAGTGGCCACATAAACACTGCAGATCAATACAGATGTTAACCCGTTTAAGTTTAATTCTGTGCACATTCACACAACACAACACAGGACGACTGATGTGAAAAAATTGTTCTCCAAAAACATTTTCCTTCAGCTTAGTCCTTATTTAACAGGGGTCACCACAGCGGAATGAACTGGCAACTATTCCGGCATATTTTTTGCTCAGCGGATGCCATTCCAGCCGCAACCCAGTACTGGGAAGCACCCATACACTGTCACATTCATACACACACTCATACACTACGGCCAATTTTGTTAACCCAATTCACCTATAACACATGTTTGGACTGTGGGGGAAACCGGACCAACCGGAGGAAACCTAGCTGGGACTTAAACCAGCCATCTTCTTGCTGTGAGGTGACAGTGCTAACCACTGAGCCATCGTGCCGCCTTTAGTGCAACAATTTAGTCAAATTTAGCTCAGCTTGTCAGTGATCTTAGTTTTTTAAAGTATTTTCTTGTAAAATATTGGATTACTTTTTAAAAATATGTATAATATCTGCAGTTGAAGTATTTTCTTGAGTATTTTCACAGTATTTTCAAACTATTGTTACACTGAATGCATTTTAGTGGATGTCTTCTCTAAATCATGGTCCAAATAAATAAGTAGTATTTTCTTTTTCAGAAACAATAAGCAGGACACATATTAAAGGGGACCTATTATGCCCCTTTTTACAAGATGTAAAATAAGTCTGATGTCCCTAGAGTGAGTATGTGAAGTTTCAGTTCAAAATACCACACAGATTATGTTTTATAACTCTGAAACTGAGCCTTGTAGGCTTTGATTCGAATTGTGGCGTTTTGTTGACTGTCGCTTTAAATTCAAATGAGATTGTGCTCTTTTCAAAAGAAGGCGGAGCTACAAATGCCTATGTGTCAGCATAGTGGCAGATTCATTACCAAGACTAATGTCATATGCTAATGAGGGAGAGATCATCACTAATGGGCGGGGCTTTATGAAGTTTTTATGAAGTATGAATATAAAAAGTTAAGTTAATACATTTTTTTACTATTAGAAGCTGGTTATATTCACACACTGTTGCCACACAACTGTGTTTAAACCTCTTATAAAAGTGATTTTTGCATAATAGGTGCCCTTTAATATGTAAAAATGAAAGCTATATTACATTTTATTGTTTTGATGAGTTGAAAACCTCATTTTGTGTTTGACCCATATATACAATTGACACAGATACAAGTTAGACACTGAATTCGGTGCAACAATTAACACAGATACAAGTTAGACACTGAATTCGGTGTAACAATTAACACAGATACAAGTTAGACACTGAATTCAGTGCAACAATTAACACAGATACAAGTTAGACACTGAATTCAGTGCAACAATTGACACAGATACAAGTTAGACACTGAATTCGGTGCAACAATTAACACAGATACAAGTTAGACACTGAATTCAGTGCAACAATTAACACAGATACAAGTTAGACACTGAATTCAGTGCAACAATTGACACAGATACAAGTTAGACACTGAATTCAGTGCAACAATTGACACACACAAGTTAGACACTGAATTCGGTGCAACAATTGACACACACAAGTTAGACACTAAATTCAGTGCAACAATTGACACAGATACAAGTTAGACACTGAATTCAGTGCAACAATTGACACACACAAGTTAGACACTGAATTCAGTGCAACAATTGACACAGATACAAGTTAGGCACTGAATTCGGTGCAACAATTGACACAGATACAAGTTAGACACTGAATTCAGTGCAACAATTGACACAGATACAAGTTAGACACTGAATTCAGTGCAACAATTAACACAGATACAAGTTAGACACTGAATTCAGTGCAACAATTGACACACACAAGTTAGACACTGAATTCAGTGCAACAATTAACACAGATACAAGTTAGACACTGAATTCAGTGCAACAATTGACACAGATACAAGTTAGACACTGAATTCGGTGCAACAATTAACACAGATACAAGTTAGACACTGAATTCAGTGCAACAATTGACACACACAAGTTAGACACTGAATTCAGTGCAACAATTAACACAGATACAAGTTAGACACTGAATTCAGTGCAACAATTGACACACACAAGTTAGACACTGAATTCAGTGCAACAATTGACACAGATACAAGTTAGACACTGAATTCGGTGCAACAATTGACACAGATACAAGTTAGACACTGAATTCAGTGCAACAATTGACACAGATACAAGTTAGACACTGAATTCGGTGCAACAATTGACACAGATACAAGTTAGACACTGAATTCAGTGCAACAATTGACACAGATACAAGTTAGACACTGAATTCGGTGCAACAATTAACACAGATACAAGTTAGACACTGAATTCAGTGCAACAATTGACACACACAAGTTAGACACTGAATTCAGTGCAACAATTAACACAGATACAAGTTAGACACTGAATTCAGTGCAACAATTGACACACACAAGTTAGACACTGAATTCAGTGCAACAATTGACACAGATACAAGTTAGACACTGAATTCGGTGCAACAATTGACACAGATACAAGTTAGACACTGAATTCAGTGCAACAATTGACACAGATACAAGTTAGACACTGAATTCGGTGCAACAATTGACACAGATACAAGTTAGACACTGAATTCAGTGCAACAATTGACACAGATACAAGTTAGACACTGAATTCAGTGCAACAATTAACACAGATACAAGTTAGACACTGAATTCAGTGCAACAATTAACACAGATACAAGTTAGACACTGAATTCAGTGCAACAATTGACACAGATACAAGTTAGACACTGAATTCAGTGCAACAATTAACACAGATACAAGTTAGATACTGAATTCAGTGCAACAATTGACACAGATACAAGTTAGACACTGAATTCAGTGCAACAATTAACACAGATACAAGTTAGACACTGAATTCGGTGCAACAATTAACACAGATACAAGTTAGACACTGAATTCAGTGCAACAATTAACACAGATACAAGTTAGACACTGAATTCGGTGCAACAATTGACACAGATACAAGTTAGACCCTGAATTCAGTGCAACAATTAACACAGATACAAGTTAGACACTGAATTCAGTGCAACAATTAACACAGATACAAGTTAGACACTGAATTCAGTGCAACAATTGACACACACAAGTTAGACACTGAATTCGGTGCAACAATTAACACAGATACAAGTTAGACACTGAATTCAGTGCAACAATTGACACAGATACAAGTTAGACACTGAATTCAGTGCAACAATTGACACACACAAGTTAGACACTGAATTCAGTGCAACAATTAACACAGATACAAGTTAGACACTGAATTCAGTGCAACAATTAACACAGGAGTGTGACTTTAATGAACAATTAACACAGAACTTCATTCATCTTGTGTTTAAAACATGTAATTTCCAGACCTCTGTAGTCAATATGTGTGCCACAATATCATCCTTTGTGTGTGTGTGCGTGCGTGCGTGCGTGTGTGTGTGTATTTTTGATGCATTGTTTTGAAAACACTAATGTTCACTCAATTATAGCAAGCACTTGGTTACTTATAACCCCTGTAAGACTGTTTTTCTTGAAGAAGGCGACCATATCAGTCATGTTTCTTTCTCAGAGAACAGAAAAAATGAGTTCAGGCACCACACAGAGGCTGTTTTCGACTATTTGGAGATTATTTTTGAAGTGAGACCAAGTGAATTATTTTGTTAAATGAAGATTTCCCTCCATTGAGCGCAGATGGGTTGCATCTAATGACTAATTTTGCTCTGGAATTCTTCACTTTTTTTATATGCATTTGTCTATCTTTTTCTTAGTGATGCATGTTCATGTTGGCATGGCGATGGAGGACCTGTGATTAAACTGAAGGTGTGTTCACAATGACATACTAGCATACTGTTATTTTTGCAGTATGTGTATAATTTACAGCAATGACAAAATTTAAAAAGACAGTTTTATTGAGAGTCTATATACAATACTTCATATTTGTTTCATTCTAGAAAGGTCTGATAACATTTGTTTTTCCAAATTTCAATTAAAATAATAACAATAATAACTTATAATAATAATAATAACTAAATAATTAAATTAAATTGTTATTATTTAGAGACTTTTTAAGCCCCCCAAAGAAGATTGTTGGTCAAATTAACATTTTTTATTATTATTATTTGATGTGATTTTAAAAAACACACATTTTAATAATGTATTTTGCAGTGGTTCACAGTTAAAAAGTAATTTGATTAAAAAAAGACAAATACAAATTTGTCTTTTGGTCTGATTTTCAGATACTGCATACTAAAGTTTAAAACGTAATTATTGTTTGAGTTTTTCCAATTACCTTATTTTGTACCATGGAAGTAAGCTCTTTTCTTCAATTGTGTTAGGACATCTAATTCAGTTGATTTTGGATAAATGAATATGATTTTTAAAAAATTAAACGATCAAACTACTTGCTCTACAAACCTTTATTTACTTTAAAATAAAAATAATATGTCTGCACAGTAGCCTAGTGGTTAGCGCGCCGACACGTGGTTCAGTAGCACTGCAGGGCGTCACGAGTTGAAATCCCGGCTCGAGGACATTTCCCAACCCTACCCCCCTCTCTCTCTCTCCAACTTTGCTTCCTGTCTCATTACTGTTCTATCTAATAAAGGCAAAAAAGCCAAAAATAAATCTTAAAAAAATAATAATATAATAAAAATAATGTAGTTAAATAATACCAGTTTGCAACATCGAGCAGCTTAAAAAGCTGTTTTGTAGACTAGAAATGAGTCGAAGTGAATGAGACCAGAGGTCTCGACACTGTTTGTTTACATTGGCCACGCCCCCAAGTTTACATGATAAATAAGGTCAATGAGGCTTTAGCAAAGACTTTAAAAAACAAATCATTCATTTTCTTTTCGGCTAAGTCCCTTTTTTAATCAGGGGTCGCCACAGTGGAATGAACCTCCAACTTATCCAGCATATGTTTTACGCAGCGGATGCCCTTCCAGCTGCAACCCATCACTGGGAAACATCCATACACTCTCATTCACACACATACACTACGGACTGTTTAGCTTACCCAATTCACCTATAGCGCATGTGTTTGGACTGTGGGGGAAACCGGAGCGCCCGGAGGAAACCCACACTAACACGGGGAGAACATGCAAACTCCACACACGAATGCCAGTTGACCCAGTCAAGGCTTGAACCAGCGGCCGTCTTGCTGTGAGGCGATCGTGCTACCCACTGCGCCACCGTGATGCCTAAAAAACAAATCCAGTGGGATAAATGAATAAGAAAAATACTTCTGGAACAAAATTGCCAAAAACGAACTGGGCAGGTGCTCAACCAATATTTGAAGATAAATAAATTACATGTGGCTCAGTGGTTAGCACTGTTGCCACACAGCAGGAAGATCTCTGGTTTGAGTCCCGGCTGGGTCAGTTATCATTTCTGTGTGGAGTTTGCATGTTCTCCCTGTGTTGGCATGGGTTTCCTCTAGGTGCTTCGGTTTCCTTCACTATCCAAACACATGCGCTAAAGGTGAATTAAATAAACTAAATTGTCTGTAGTGTATGAGTGTGTGTGTGTGTGTGTGTGTGTGTGAGTGTGTATGGGTGTTTTACAGTACTTGGTTGTGGTTTGAAGGGCATCAGCTGTGTAAAACACAGAATAGTTTAGTGGTTCATTCTGCTGTGACGACCTCTGAAATGGAGACTAAGCCTAAGGAAAATGAATGAATGAAATGAATTACAGTGCCAATATGATGCCACTGCTGGATTAAACATTCAACATGCATAAAATATATATCAAACTACTTTTATAAATGTTCATCATGCTGTTATATAGTATGCTAGTATTGATTTTTGAGCAGCCCGTGTGTTCTTGTGTGTTAAATTACACATGAATGAATGACTTGTTCTGCAGGTTGTTCTGGCTGATGGAGATTTTCCAGTGTTTCTTTACTTATTAGTGCTTTTCTGTTTGACATGTAATTCAACATGATGACTTTATCTGACTGAGATCACCACATGATGACTATTACGATACTGTAGATATGAAAATACAGTCATATTTCATCATAAGTCACTTGTGGAAAAGTTGCTCTTAGAAAGTATTAAATGATTTGATCTGGTTTGTACTTTTAAAAGAATGTTTGGTTATTAATATAAAATATTATTTACTGCGAGGTTGACAATTTACTACAGTAAACCGTATTTTCTACAAAAAATACAAGTTTCTACTGTAGTTAGTAACTCTTTTTTTGGCTGAAACTCGTCACAATGGTAATTTATCATAGGGGAGAAATATACTGCCACATTTCATGCTTTTCATGACTGTCATCAAGTGATGTTTTATAAACAAATTTCGGCAGGAGCACGCGCAGAAGTTTCAGTATCAAATACGTCATTGACAATTATTCTATTATCCAATCAGTTCTTGACCAAACCACTATATATACCAAAGCTGTCTTACCTGCAGCATCTTACGACTTTAGCATCCCTCCACCACCCCGTCACCTCACCTCTTAAGCATTACAATCCCGGGGGGAGCGTTCTGGGGCCGGGCTAGATACTTCGCTCGAATCCCTATTCCTCTCTGTTTCCTGATAAGAGGAATAACTCGAGTTTGGGTGTCTTCCCCGAGCTCAGAGCCCTCTCCCCGGACAGCACGCCAAATACGCTTTATTCTGAAACTATTGTGTGTGAACTCGTGAAATATCTGTAGAATGTTTGATTCATAGATTCCTTTCTACAACAGCAGTTTGGAGCCCATAAGCATGGAAGAACGTAGTTGAAGGTAAAGCTCAAATCACACACACTCAAACACACAATACTCATTCATTTTCTTTTCAGCTTAGTCCCTTTATTAATCCGGGGTCGCCACAGCGGAATGCACTGCCAACTTATCCAGCATGTTTTTACGCAGCGGATGCCCTTCCAGATGCAACCCATCTCTGGGAAACAACCATTCACACTCATACACTACGGACAATTTAGTCCACCCAATTCACCTGTACCACATGTCTTTGGAGTGTAGGGGAAACCGGAGCACCCGGAGGAAACCAACGCGAATGCAGGGAGAACATGCAAACTCCATAAAAACGCCAAGTGACACAGCCGAGGCTTGAACCAGCGACCTTCTTGCTGTGAGGCGACAGCACTACCTACTGCGCCACTGCGTCGCCACACAATACTGTAGATGGGAAATTCAGTCATTATATTTCATTACATCATTTTGTGTAAAATCTGGGCATTTTGAGAATGTGAAGATTGCTGGCTGAAAATTGACGAGTAAACCATATTACCAAAATATACAAGCTTCTACTGTAGTTACTAAATTATTATTATTATTTTTTTTTTGGATGAAACTCATGTGACCGTAGTAATTTATCTTGGGGAAGAAGTATAGGTTGTTTGCAATCATGTGGTTCTGGTAATGCACAAAATTCAGGTGGAGGGCAGGAATTAAAAATTAAAGTAAAAATGCTGAATAGAGAAATTCAGAAGTGTGCTCTGGTCACATATGTAGCGAATTAGCGCAAAGGGAATCGAAGATTCGTTTGAACTGGGCTTCAAAGGAATCGACTCTTTAAATCCGAACAAACGATTCATCTACTGATCGTTCGAACGAACAGTTTACTTTAATTACTGCTATTGCTATCAAAATAAAAAAAAACAGGGTTTAAGCAGGGTTGCAAAATCTAAGTTTAAGACATTAGATTCATAAATATCCTCCTGAGACCCAAAGAAAAACTTTTTTTTCTGTGATTTCCTACATACGTTGGGTTGAAAAAAAATTCTACAATTTAGAGTTTTTACATTTTGTTTTTATTTTTAATTTTACAGCATGTCCACTGAAGTGGACCACAGGACCATTTTACTTCGAAACGACCCCACTCAGACAACAAAACTCTACAGGATATGGCTGTAAAGGGAAATTAATCTAATATTAATGTAACAAAAACAAAACAAAAGCCAATTTTTCCTTTTGTATTGAAATTTCTGAAACGGTTCAGTCTGAAAGAAAGCCGAACTCAAAAAAAAAGTGATGTTAATCCAAAACAAATTTAACATAAAAGCAATTTAAAACTGATTGTCATTCTCTAATTGTCTCTAATTCTCTAACTGTCTGATTGTCAGACTTTAAATCAGAGTCTCCCTCAACTATTTTATAAAGATTCATCTCTGCTTCAGTTCTGCCCCCTACAACATGCAGTCAATAATTACATTAAGATGGTCCTGGTGTCCACTATAGTGAACATTTAAAAAAGGATATTTTGAAACACAAACAAGTTAACAGCTTTGAAAGCTAAATGTATTGTTCCTGACACTTTAATAAACAAATATATATGTAATAATAAAAGTAAAAAAAAACATTTAAAAAGCTAACTTTACATGCCTCTCTCCTTCCCATAACATGTGCTTTTTTTGTATGTCGGCCATTTTTGATGCAGTGTAAGAAGTGGTTCCTAGCATGCCAATCAAATGACATATCACCAGAAAGTCCAAGATGTCCTCTGAACAGAACAACAGGACTTCACAGAGTAGCTCAAAACATTCAAAGAAAATTCATGAAAACGCAATGTCCACTACAGAGGACACAAGTCAATGGGCAGGGTCTTAAGAGGATATGCACAGGCACCTTTCTTTATACAAAATGACACTTTATTGACTAATCTAACAGACACTAACACAAACACACATTCATACAAGTGTAGAGAGCAGTAAAGGAAGTAAAATATAAGTTTGAGAGAATGTACTGATGGAAAACCTCGGATTTTGTAAGACTAAACCAAGCGAATCAAAAATAATCAATTTAACAATTCTATGGTTGCATTTAGTTTACAGCAGTTCAGATGGAAGTGTTACTTGTGTGATGTGAAAAAACTCCCTCTGTTGAGCACATGGCTAGCTGGTATTTCTTTGTCCTCACGAGGCTTGGAGTGGGGTTGAGTTGGTCGGTTCAAGTTTTGAAAGCGACAAAAGAGGCTAGTCGTGACTACTGGTTTTGCGGAGCTCCAAACTTAACTAGACTCTCGGCGGAAAAGAAAGAAAGAAATGTATAAGAGATGGGAATGTCTTAAGAGATGGGAGCTGTGCGATTAACCCATTTTGTTTGCATCCCCGCCTGCTCCCTGGAGTCCTCTGGGGTTCTCCGTGTTGGGTTCAAGTCTTTCTCTGGTCTGGGCCTTCTTTTTGGATGTTCCTTTCTGGCCTAAGATTTCCTCTGGCCTGAGGTTTCCTGTTTCTGGGGTTTGTCTAGGGCGGTTGCCTTAGGTACAGGCTTTTATATAGATGGTTTGTACCCACCCTCCAGGGCCAAGTTGACCAATCCGAAGTTAAAATTCCCTGAGACATGTTTTATAGTCCTTTGTTCGGAAATGTAGTGATTTGCATAGGTATTTTGATGTGAACTGAGGCAGAAATTTCTTAAAATGTTGGTATTTTGCACACGTATTAAGGTGAAATGTAAACCATTGTTCAGTACACCAACTTAGCTTTGCAGGGACATCAAACATGAGCTATCCATGAGCTTGTTTAGCTGTGGTAGAGTTAAACATTTATTGCAGAAGTATCAAAACCATAATATTAATACAGGAGCAAGAGAAATGTTGCAAAACACCTGATAACACATAAAGAGAGAATAAAAGTTTATATTAAATATCATTTATTTATATTAAAAAGCAATCTTAAGCAAGGAGCTAATAGAAGTTTTGACCATGTCTCTGTGTTTTCAGTGCTGTGAGCACATTCCTTTGTGTCGCAAATACCTTGGAATCAGATTACAAGTGACCATCCAGTCTTTTCCTAGGCAGAAATTGCCGGTGTATTTCTTGAATAAAAGCAGAATAGTTATGTGTCTGATCGGCCATGTTACACATACATTGGAGTAGATTGATAATGTAATATAATAATGTAATGTAATGTGTATTTATATAGTGCATTTATCGTGTATGACCATACACCTAAAGTGCTCATGAGGGGGGGGGGTCTCTCCACACCACCACCAGTGTGCAGCATTCACTTGGATGATGTGACGGCAGCCATAGGATAATGGTGCCAGTGCGCTTACCACAAACCAGCTATTGGTGGAGTGGAGAGACAGTGACAGAGCCAAATCGGTGGATGGGGATAAATTAGAGGCCATTATGGTAAGGGCTGATGGAGGGAATTTGGCTAGGACACCGGATTACAGGATTCTTTACGAAAAGTGCCATGGGATATTTAACGATCACAGTCAGGACCTCGGTTTAACGCCTCATCTGAAAGATGGCGCTCACTGACAGTATAGTGTCCCCTTCACCATAGTGGAGCATTAGGACTCACACAGACCACAGGTTGAAAACCCCCTGCTGGCCTCACTAACACCACTTCCAACAGTAACCAAGTTTTCCCATGTGGTCTCCTATCCAGGTACTGGCCAGGCACTGCCCTGCTTAGCTTCAGTGAGTAACCAGTCTTGGGCTGCAGGGGTGATATGGCTGTGGCTATAAATATGGTCTTATTTTACAGAAAACTCTCCCAATTTTACAATGCATATAGGATATTACATATTTTTTTCATTGCAGTTTAAGGTTTTATTTGTGTTATTTACGATCTGTTGGGTCTGTGTTTTTTTTTTTGAAGGTTTCATTTATTCCACTAGGTGGCAGTTTAGTACTTTTTTATCTTGTTTTGAACGAAATAAAAGATTTCTATGTCTTATAAAAATGACAAGGTCATATTATTAATATTATTGTCGTCATTATTATTAGGTAGATATTTCAATTTTAATTTAAAATTGTGCAAAAGTTTTAGCAATTACCATAACTCATTCTCCATAACCTAATTCAGACCAAAAATTATGGCTGCACAATATAAACTTTCAGCGTCGATAACGTAATGTAAAAATACATATTATGCACTGTCACCAAAGAAAAGAAATGAGTTGTTAGAAATGAGTTATTCTTCTTCTCTCTGTTAAACCACTCTCTGGGAATATTTTGAAAAGAATTATTTTCACAGGGGGGCTAAGACAAATAAAAACTCAGGTGTTTAGAGTATAATTAATTTAGTTTGACCTGCAAAATCATCTGAAAACAACGATCTGAAAGATAAACTTAAGGAAAGAAGGAAAACAAAAAAAGCCATAATAATCTGCGCGCTCATGATAGATCACAGTGGTTCTGACCGTGTTGTTGTGGAGTGCGGCTAGCTTGACTTGACGCAGTTAAAATAAGTCTTTTTTGTTCAATAACTCTGCTAAAAAACAAAAGAAAACATCACAACATTTCAACAAACAGGCATACAGTTACCATATTATCTATTTTATAGTGAACTAAAGTTTGAAACTAGCTTAAAATAGATGATGAGTGGGCCACACTGCTCCCACCCACCATAACCCAGGCAGCAGGTCTCACTACCGGCCTCCCATGTTCCCTGAGGGTCCTCAGAGCCCATGTAGCACCTGCCTAGCGTGCACGCTCGCCTCAGGGAGTGCACTAGCGAACCGGGTGTTAGTCCCAGCCGGTTACACCGTAATGTTGCTCGGCGGCACATTTCGAGCAACAAACATGTAATATTCTTTGCAATATATGCTTATTTCACGTGGCCGCCATTTTTAAGAACGAAAGCGAGGGTGCATTGGGAAAAAACCCAGAAGTATAGAATCAGCACTGTAAACATTGCAACAACATGCTGTGGACTACAAACCTCCAGCTGTTGCCGTGATTTCAAAATGCAGAAATGGTGTAAACATCATTTTAATACCATTCAGTTACGTTTAATTTAAACAAATAAAAGCATATTAGGCATCAAATAATATCACAATCGCTTTAAGAGTAATATGCCTAAGTGTCCTCCTAGGCTTCAGTTCATGGCACCTGGTTTATACCGTAGAGACGCTTCCCTGCTTCAGGTATGTAAACTGGTGAGCGAAAAAAAACAATGCAGTCCTCTTTAGCACACCCTGGTGTTGTCTGTAATAGTGTTGTCCTGGTACTGAAGTTTTAAAAACGCCCATTTCCTGCTAACATTTAATCATCATTGAGCAAGTTCTTAAACAGCTGATTTGCCATTGTGTTCACATGCTCAACAGAAATGACTGTGATTGGCCATGAAGGTCATCAGTTCACCGATCTTCACCAGTGTTGCCAGACGTATGATAATTATTGTATTTGTACGATCAATAATGAGAAAAATCCTGTAATGTACGATAATTTCAGAATTTTATGGCATTTAAAAGTAATTTCATTGTAATCTGGCTTCTTCTTGATCTAGCTGCATCTTTTCTGTACTGTCTGTGAGGAGAAGGTGGAGTTAGGCAGGTTTTCTATCTCATCTTATGTTACCCCTTCTCAGCCAATCAACGTGGAGAATGGCTCTCTCTCACGAGTTAACGCTAATGCTGCACATGCCCGTGGTTAGGTCAGTAGTTTTCAGTTTGAGGTCGATCTTTTAAGCAATAACATTAAAACAATTAGTGCTGTAAAGGAAGGTGAGAAGGACAGGGGAGTTTTCCCTTGATGTTGTCGTTTTCCCCCATTGAAATACGTCATGTGAACGTGTTTTTTTCCAAAGTTATTCTCATCAAAATAAAGCATGCACACCTCAGAGTGTGTTAAATTCAGGAGGGTGCACTGCTTTCAAGCCAACCGGCCCTATTTTGCAGTCCATGACAGCATCCAATTTATACAGCAAAATGAATCACTCAACATCTGGCAACATGCAACATTCGATGACAGCAACTAAGAAGTGGAGTTTGAACCTTCCCACTAAGGTATGCCTAGTTTTTTTTTTATTTTTATGTATTGTGGTAATTTGCACGTTGTGTCAAAACGCTATGTGTCTAGATAATAGCTGTATACTCTCCATTTGACTCGAGTACGATACTTTTCCTCTAAATGCGATACTTTTGAGGTTCTGGTACGATACTTTGACATTTCCAATCTGGCAACACTGATCTTCACCGAGTGCAAACACACATACACAGAATCAGTTCACTTGAGTTTGATAAATAGCATCTAAAATGTGTGTTTGGTAAAGATAACGTTAGCTAACTAGTGCCATTACCCTTAGCTGAAAATGAGGTCTGATATCCCTTTCTATTATCACAATCCATTCAGGAGAGACCTTCGGGTCACTTGGAAGGTGGCAAATTATAAATTTGTCACTTTCTCTTCTACGATAAGATATAAACAGCCAGGTACACAATGTTCCTGTCTGACTCCAAGTGAAACTTCTGGGTTTCTTTCCACCGCAGCCTCGATTTCGCTTTTAAAATGGCGGCTGGGTGAAATCAGTCTGTTGCGTTTACATTTGCAAACAGCAAAGAACTACAGCACAGGTGCGTCCGAGTGAAGCTTCAAGAAGCGGACTTTGTGAGATTGGCATGGCTCCACTTGTACCGTCGGTATTGAGCTCACTTTGGTCAAGTACAAACAGCAACATCTTGAGAACTGACTTAACTGAGTGAGGAGCTTTATGAAAATGCAGATCTAATGTTGACAGATGTAGCTGACTGATTCCAGCCCCAAAACTATTCAAAACCAGTCGAAATGCAAAAACAACCGCCCAGTCATCTGTAGTTATTGTTAATATCTGTTATTATACCGAAAGTAATTGTGTAAGCAGAAAAAACCTGCAAAAAATGCATTTAGAAAAAGTTGAGTTCCCCCTACCCTTCCTCATAGTGGTTTGGCCCACTGCCTTCTTTCCCGCTTCATCTCACTTACTCACACACGAGTCAGGTGTGCGGCTGGAGATCAATTAATGTTGAGCCCCTGGCTGTAAGTATGGTATTTTATTCACTTTAAATAAAGCGATTCTCTTTAATGTAGTTGATGCAGACTCATTCATAAATTAGTTGCGGCCAAAATGCTGTTTGCCGAAGTAATTTTCCATCAATCTGCCATATTAGCGGTTAAAATATTACTTATCTACGTTAGCTTGTTGACAATAGCACAACACGCCAAAGCTGTTTCCCATGCATTGCTTTATTTGTGACGACTTGATATAATGTTAACTTAACGGTCACCATTAGCATATTGTTTAAGCTGTGCGTTTACTAAATGAGCACTGTGCTACGTATGAACTGACCCCACTTAATTTTTTTTTGTATAATCAATTTCTATTATGTTTTTATGATAGTTTTACTTTCTTTCTGGATTACCATTGTGTATGAAATGTTTTACAGTATAAGTTAACTTGCCTTGCAGTGTCAGAAACTAGATGACAGAGAAAATGAAAACGGACATAGGCCTAAGGTTCTGACTGTATTATTTGTGTCTCCTTCAAAAATTGCTTATGAGAAATTTTATATTTATTGAACCCCCACCCCCTACTGTTAAATGAAAATTTATGCCCATGAAATATACTACCACATTTCATGTTTTTCATGACTATCATTAAAAGTTTGGGTCCCAAAATATGGATGAACGATTAATCTAGACATTTTGAGAGTGTTAAGATTACTGTGAGGTTGAAAATTTACTACAGTAAACCACATTTTCTACCAAAATTACAAGTTATACTTTAGTTAGTTTTGACTGCGTTTACGTTTTATTATCTGCAACTGGTAATTTAGAAATGTACTCCCAGATTTCATGATTTTTATGACCATCATAAATTATCTGTGGAATATTTGATTCATAGATTCCCACAACAGCAGTTTGGAGCCCATAAACATATGGATGAACATAGTTTGAAGGTACAGCTCAGATCACACACACACACTACTATAGATATGAAAATAAAGTAATTATATTTCATTACATCATTTATGGATAAATTGCTCTTGCAAGCTGTTAAATGTTTTGATCTGGTTTGTACTTTTTTAAAAAAATGTTTGGTTATTAATATAAAAAAAAACATTATTTTGTGTAAAATCTGGACATTTTAAGAATTAAATAAAAAAATAATCTAAAAATATATGCATGTATACCTAATATAATTGTCTAAGTAGAAAAAAAAGGCAAAAATGCATTTAGAAAGAGTCAATTCTCTTAAATGTAGTTGTTGAAAATTTACTGCAGTAAACCATATAAGCTTTGACTGCAGTTAGTTTCCACTGCATTACCTTTTTTTTTGGCTGAAACTCTGATTACCATGGTAATTTATCATAGGAGAGAAATATACTACTAAATATACATTTCTTGACTATCAATGTTGGGGAAAGTCACTTTAGAAAGTGAAGGGCGTCGCACACCAGATGCGCCCTGACACGGCGCACATATGACAGTTGGAAGTATCGCACACCAGACATGCACATTCGCATAATATGGCAGAATATGAACAGTGTCCTGAGTCGTGGCTGTGCACAGCCGCCGATTTGCGGCGCCGGTGTGTGTACCCTGATAAAGAGGGTTTAGAATTCTAGAAATCGTAACACAGTTTGATATTACCAAAAAACATTTCTTTAAATTCCTTTAGTTAAGGAGCTATCTTTCTTCTCATCAAGGATCTAAGCTTACAAAACCTTATAAAACACCTCTTGAAGACCTGTTATCAAAACCTGCTCCATCAAAAGGTTTAGTATCTATGTTCTATAAGATGTTAGAGTCATGCTCGACAGAATCATCAGAATTTAAATTGGCTTCCTGGAGAGAAGAATCAAATGTAAATATTCCACTAGATCAGGCATGTCCTGGAGGCGGTCCTGGAGGGCCGGTGTCCTGCAAAGTTTAGTTCAAACCCCAATCAGACACACCTGGGCTAGCTAATCAAGCACTTACAAGGCTTTCTATAAACATCCGTGCAGGTGTGTTGAGGCAAGTTGGAGCTAAAATCTGCAGGACACCGGCCCTCCAGGACCGAGTTTGGACACCCCTGCACTAGATGAATGGGAGGCTCAGTCATTAACATTTAATAGTAAGCTTAAATTAATACAGTACAACTGGATTATGAGAACATGCATCACTCCAGTCAGGTTACATAAGATTAACCCAAATATCCCAGACACATGCATCAAATGCTCAGTTGAAAAACACTTTTGCACTGTATGTGGAATTGCCCGAAGGTACAGGAATTTGGGAAAGAGATGGCCATGTTCATTTTTGATATGGTATCTATACAACTGCCCATGAAACCCGAAATGTGTATTTTTGGAATTACTTGTGAAAATATTGACTGCCACAGCAGGACTCGGATACTTATTAATATAGGTATACTTTAAGCAAAGCATTTAATAGCTATGTACTGGAGGAAAATGGAAAGGCCATTCAATAATATGTCCTTCAGTTTATCTATGGAAAAGATTTTATACATGTTAAAAGGCAAACTTACAGTCTTTGAGAAAATGTGGACACCCTTTATATATCTTATTTCAAATTTAAATTTAAGCAATTTGCTAAATGAAACGGGGAAAGATTAAATAAACTGACATTGACTTAGCCTATTGACATATTCCCCCTATTTCCAAAGATTTGTTTAAACAAGCCATTGTCATATTGATGATTTGGTACATGCCTTATATACATTTGTATTTTCAACAATTTCTTCCTCATTTCCTCATGTTTTCTCTAAAATAATCTGTTACTAATTCAAACAACCTGTGCCCCCCCTCCCCCTTTTCCCCCCTTTTTATTTCCCTTTATAATTATAATTTTTTTTCTGCTTTTGTTCTTCTTTTTTCTATTATTTTGGTCTTTTCCCCTAAATTGAAAACAAAGATGTAAATATGATTGTGATGTTATATTGTCATGATTTTATTACATCTCAATAAAAAGATTGTTCGAAAAAAAAGAACCGTTTAGAATTCTGAAATGCATGATGGCACTGCTTGGTACAACAAGCCGCGCATCTGGTGTGGGACCCCCCTTAATGCATTACGATATTGAGTTACTCCCCCAAAAAAGTAACTAGTTGCATTACTCGGTTACTTTTTATGGTCAGTAATGCATTGCGTTACTTTTGCGTTTCTTTTTCTGACTTGGCTCAATCTTAAACTTGCAGGGGGGGGGGTTCAGTTTTTTTTTTCAGAGAAGCTCTACAATGTAGAAGCTCTACAGTTAACAACACACTGTATAACCTTCATTTACCTTTAAAAAACGCATAAAAATAAATGTAGGATAATGTTATCTTCGGAGAACTTCCTGAACCAAGAGCTAGACATGTCATATAAACAGATTAATGAAGGTTTAAAGCAGTGCGTTTTCTACTTTTTGTACTTTTTGTCTTATTAGTGAAGTAAAATCAGTGTTCATTCAGATAATCCTCTTTTCCTTTTCTGTTTCATGTGTTCAAAATAATGCTATCTTCATTTCTGTCTGTTCCTGCATTCTCTCATTGAGTGCAGGATTCAATGTGACTACGATCATTCTAATTCAGCAATTAGTTTTTTTTTAAAGTGAAATAACTAAACAAAGTAACTAGCCTTACATTTTTTTAAATAAAGTAACTTAAATATTATTAAAGTAATGTTACTTTTATTCGTTACTTAAGTAATGTTATTACATATCTTGCGTTAATTGTAATGCGTTACCCTTAACACTGTCAGCTGTCATCAAAGATCTGTAAAATAGTTTATTCATAGATTCCCACAACAGCAGTTTGTGACCGTGTTGCCCGGTTGGGCGGTTTTGAATTTGATTGTGCGGGAAAAAATTTGGGCAGTTTTGAAATGCAAAGTTTATATGCAGCAACTTAAACAAAACATAACTGTGTGCTCCTACTTCAACACAATCTCACGGCAATTTGTAACTTTTTGATTTAGTGGCTAATTTATACGAATTCGTACGATCTAATTCGTACAATTTAGTATGATTTGCTCATCCCCCAATGACGGTTGGGTTTAGGGGTGGGGTTACGTGCTACGCCTCCTTTTTAAAATCGTTAAATTTTTTACAACTGAACTCGTACGAATTAGCCACTAAAAATAATTTAAAAAAAAATAATAATACTTACGTTTTCTCGTGAGATCAGGCTGCCTACTCCATTCAGTTAATAGTGACCAGTGCACTGCACAAACCGCGTGGGTCCACTCGCAAGAGGAGGTGAAGGAAAGTTGTCAAAATCTGACTCCCCAGACAAATCTGACTCCCCTCGCGTGCACGCACATCACGCAGTTCTGTGACTGTTGGTGTTGGTTGCTGTATGTAACTAGGTAATTTCGATTTAAATTAAATAAAATATTAATCTAATATATTGGGTGGATTTTTGTGCATTTGGGCGGGTTTTGGGCTGGAAAAAGTCAGCTACAGTGCATCTGGAAAGTATTCATAGCGCTTCACTTTTTTTAATGTTACAGCCTTATTCCAAAATAGATTAAAATAATTTATTTCCTCAAGATTCTGCACACAATAGCCCATGATGACAATGTGAAAAAGAGTTTTTGAAATTGTTGCAAATTTATTAAAAATAACCTGAAAAATCACATGTACATCAGTATTCACAGCCTTTGCTCAATACTTTGTTGATGCACCTTTGGCAGTAATTACAGCCTCAGGTCTTTTTGAATATGATGCCACAAGCTTGGCACACCTGTCTTTGGGAATTTTTGCCCATTCCTCTTTGCAGTACCTCTCAAGCTCTATCCGGTTGGATGCGGAGCGATGGTGTACAGTCATTTTCAGATCTCTACAGAGATGTTCAATAGGATTTAGATTTGGGCTCTTGCTGGGCCAGTCAAGGGCATTCACCGAGTTGTTGTGAAGCCACTCCATTGATATTTTGGCTCTGTGCTTTGGGTCATTGTCCTGCTGGAAGATTAACCGTCGCCCCAGTCTGAGGTCAAGAGCACTCTGAAGCAGGTTTTCGTTCAGGATGTCTCTGTACATTGCTGCATTCATCTTTCCCTCTATCCTGACTAGTCTTCCAGTTCCTGCTGCTGAAAAACATCCCCACAGCATGATGCTGCCACCACCATGCTTCACTCTAGGGATGGTGTTAGCTTGGTGATGAGCGGTGCCTGGTTTTCTACAAACGTAACGCCTGGCATTCACTCCAAAGAGTTCAATTTTAGTCTCATCAGAGCAGAGAATTTAGTTTCTGATGGTCTGAGAGTCCTTCAGATGCCTTTTGGCAAAGTCCAGGCGGGGAGTGGGTTCCATCTGGCCACTCTAGCATACAGGCCTGATTGGTGGATTTCTGCACAGATGACTGTCCTTCTGTAAGGTTCTCCTCTCTCCACAGAAAAACGCTGGAGCTCAGACAGAGTGACCATCAGGTTATTGATCACCTCCCTGACTAAGGCTCTTCTCCCTCGATCACTCAGCTTAGATGGCTGGCCAGCTCTAGGAAGAGTTCTGGTGGTTCAAACATCTTCCGCTTATGGATGATGGAGGCCACTGTGCTCATTGGAACTTACAGAGCAGTAGAAATTTTTCTGTAACCTTCCCCAGCCTTGTGCCTCGACAATCCGGTCTTGGAGGTCTACAGACAATTCCTTTGTCTTCATGCTTGGTTTGTGCTTTGACATGCACTGTCAACCCTGGGACCTTATATAGACAGGTGTATGCCTTTTCAAATCATGTTCGAACATCTGAATTTACCACAGGTGAACTCCAATGAAGCTGCTGAAACATCTCAAGAATGATCGGTGGAAACAGAATGTACCTGAGCTCAATTTAGAGCTTCACGGCAAAGGCTGTGAATACTGATGTACATGTGATTTTTCAGTTTTTTTTTTTTTTTTTCCAGGTTTTTATTTTTATTAAATCTGCAACAATTTCAAAAACTCTTTTTTCACATTGTCATTATGGGGTATTGTGTGTAGAAATTTGAGGAAATAAATGAATTTAATCCATTTTGCAATAAGGCTGTAACATAAAAAATGTGGAAAAAGTGAAGCGCTATAAATACTTTCCGGATGCACTGTATATCTGGCAACACTGAGTTTGGAGCATATTATAGATGAACAAAGTTAAAGGTAAAGCTCAAATCACACACACAATCACAGACACACACACACAGAGAGAAACTCGGAGTAATGAGTTTTAAATGAAACAATTTATTAAGGAACTTTTAATATCAGAAAAATAAAAATCTTAATTCTTTTTTACAGCAAATATATAATATCAGTGCTTTGGCCACAGGACAGTAAGGCCATTTATCATAAAATATATTTGAAACTTTTAAGAATACAACTTATATGCCTTCATGTCCCTGCATATATGTATATACATAATAAAAGAAGAGTCAAATTATCAAAGACAGAAACATCGTTGCAGTGTGATGCTAAAAATCCCTCCGATAAACAAAACTCCTAGGACTTTTATTTTGTTCATAACGTAGTATTTATGCAGACGTAATGCAGCGTAAATATATTGGATCCTTGGCTTTTTTTTGTTTGTTGCGGTTTAGGAATCGTTAGATAATAAAACATGCAGGTGTGCTCTTTCCTGCTCTATAGTACCTAACGGCAATACTCTACAAGCTAATACTTACATCTGACTATCGCCAGATAATCTTATATTTATATATATTTGAATATGAAATATAAACTACAGAAATACTACAAAATTGTAAAAAAAAAGAAAAGAGTCAAGGTAAATCTTGAGAGTTATGGATGTCTGATGCCTTGGTTTCTCTGAGTTTAGTAGTGATTGTGAAAAAAAGGTGCCGTTAGCCGTGTCAACCTGCACTTTGAGATCATTATTATTTATAAATATCATGTCTTGGATAAAATTGCTCCTCTCAGGTCAGAAGTGATCAGATATAACTTGCTTTTCTGGCCTGGCAGGACCTGTTTAGTTAAGGCAATGAGAGGAGTCGTGAACATATAATGGGACAGGTTGAAATAATCCCTTCCCCTTGTTTTTGTTAACAAACACACAAGCTACAACGAAGTAAACGCAGCCATGATTCAGGAAAATGAGGGAACGAATAAAGTCATAGGAATGAATTCTTAACTTGTGGCCACAGTGTAAGTAAAACGAGTAAAATTAGAAATTAGATTAAGGAAAATGTAGTTAGGATCTATTAAAAATATAATGGTTCACACTCATGATTTAATAAAACAAATCTAATTCTTCATTCACGGCCACAATTGTACTAAAATGATAAAAAAAAAGCTAATTATGGCTACAATTTATTAAAAACTCCATGCTTTTTTGAAAATGGGCTCATTTGAGTTGAGTTTTACCCTTTTTGAATCCATTCAGCCAGTCTCTGGTGACAGCACTTTTAGCTTAGGAAAATAATCAAAACTCAATTTTTAAACAAGATGCTAATGGTCTAATCTGATTCCATGATTTATGCTAAGCTAAAAGGGCTCCCATCAGATCCCGAGATCGGCTAAAGGTTTAACTGTAGTGGAGTTATAGATTGAGTCTGTTTCCCCCCCCAAAAAAGTGGAGTGTTCCTTAAGCAAATGTTTTATTAGTGACTACGATTGAACTAAAACGAGTAGTGTGTACAATTTACTAAAATGAGAGGACGAAATCCTAATTGGTGCGCATGATAAATGCATTCTTTTAGCATAGGAAAATGATCGAAAATCATTTTTGTGCTAGATGCTAATGGTCTAATTTGATTCTATTTACGCTAAGCTGAAAGTGCTCCCACCAGAGCTGGAGATGGGCTGAATGGATTCTAAAAAATATTAACCGTTTAACTCTAGCGGAGCTGTAAAATGAGCCTATTCCCCCCCAAAAATAGCAATTGGATTAAAAGGAGTGAGCAAAATGTGGTTAGGATCTATTAAAAATGTAACGGTTCACACTCATGATTTAATAAAACAAATTAAAATCTTCATTCACGGCCACAATTGTACTAAAATAAGAAAAAAAGCTAATTATGGCTACAATTTATTAAACTGTGTTAAATGAACTCTAGATTTCTTTGAAAATGGGCTTATTTTGAGTAGAGTTTTACCATTTTTGAATCCATTCAGCCATTGTGCGAATTATACATTGACGGGGGAGGGGGTCAACTTTTTCGGTTGTAGTAGTAATACATGCTTCAGTGAATCAAATTTATCAATGTATTTAAATTACTTCTAATTTATTAATAAAATGAATAGGTTTTCAGTGTTTTGAGGGATATTTATAAAACACATTTTTAATTATTTATAGTTAAGATATAGATCAGAGATAGCTATTTCTTCCTATTAAAAGGCTGACCCCCCTATACATTTTGTTTTGATGTCCTTAAGGGGGGTGATCAAGGGTTAATTGATCGCCCCTGTAATTCACACCCTGCATGCAGCCCATCTACAGGTCTGCCGGGAACACTTTTAGCTTAGGAAAATAATCAAAACTCAATTTTTAAACAAGATGCTAATGGTCGAATCTGATTCAATGATTTATGCTAAGCTAAAAGTGCTCTGGTCAAACCCTGAGATTGGCTGAATGGATTAAAAAATAGTATACCTAAATTGTTTAACTATAGTGGAGTTATAAACTGGTGCGCATGATGAATGCATTCTTTTAGCATAGGAAAATGATCGAAAATCATTTTTGTGCTAGATGCTAATGGTCTAATTTGATTCTATTTATGCTAAGCTAAAAGTGCTCCCACCAGAGCTGGAGACGAGAACGGGAGAATGTATTCACTAAAACGAGATTCATGATTCACTAAAATGATTTCATTTAAGATTAATAGGTGTACATGATAAATGCATTCTCATGTCAATGTGCAGGGCTAGTTTTGTGCATATTATTAATATTATTATTATTATTATTAATTCATTCTTTTAATGTGGACGGAGAGAGATAGCTATTGAACGACCTGAATGCAAAATTTGGTTTTATTTCTGAAATGCTAACAGAACTCTCGTTCTGTTTATCTGATTCAACACGTCCAATTGAAGATCTGTTCATTCTGCGGTCCTTAATTTGGTAGCGTGTATATATGTTGAGTGTGTGCAGGCATCAGAGTGGTGAGCTGAGGGTCAGGACGGCTCTGGTATGATCGCATGCTTCTCGACTCTAGTGTTGCGAAACTGAAACTCAAGGCCACAGATGCTTTTGCAGCAACAACGCCAGTCCATCACCAGCATGGAATCAGGCACATGAAAATGTAAACACAGAGACGATACCTTGAATTTAAACCAAGAAACAAAACAAAACACATGTAGGTGATGGCTATTTAGCGCTGCTAAACTCCAGCACTGCTTGCCACAAGCAGCCAAACATAAACAGGGAAATCAATGGTGATTATTGACCAAAAAAACCTGCATTTCTCAGTTACTTAAAACGTAATATAAAGAAGGAAGTATTTGAATGTAAAAAAACAAATCAGTTTGCTCCTCGTGATCCCATATTTTTGCTTCTCTACTCGCTTTGCAGGATGGAGTTGGAACACTCCAAACAGATGCGGTTTTGCCCTCCCAAAATGATCGGCAGCACGTTTTCTCCGCAGCGTACGCACGTAGGTATTTGGCTGTGTTTGGTGTAGTTGTGCACATCCGGCGGAGAGCTGGAGCCTGTGCTGTCTGCGCTCGATGGGGAAAAGGCAGGACCAAACGCCGGGAGGCTCTGGGAATTCTCCTGCACCAGCCGAACCAGCGGATGATCCAGTGCCTCGGGAAAAGACGGCGACAGACGGGATGGAGAAAGCCTGGGCGTAGTCGGCAAACTCGCACCACCTCGCTCAAAGGTGCTCCACAATGCTGGCTGTGCATTGGTGGATGGAGCGGTCATCATCAACCCATCGTATCCCACAGAATCTTCAGATCCCAACGGCAGCTGGGTATCGCCAAACCAGAAAGAACCACCAGTGCTCCCAGGACTGAGATCCGCCACCCCGCTGCCCTTCCCACTAAAATAGGACTCGCTGGAGTTGCTGCCGAGTGAGCTGGAGCTATCGTTTCGATAGCCTGCAGCATTGCTATTGAAGCTCCCGTGTGCGAATTTGGAAATGCCTCCAGAGAAAAGCCAAGCCCCACTGCTTCCCGACTCAAATCCGACATCGGTGCCGTTATAGTGGAAGTCGTCATCCTCTACATTGGTTTCCACGCTCCCGGCGGTGCGCATGGCAATATGAGCTTCGATTTCCTCCCGAGCTCGATCCACATTCTCAGGCATCCCGGTCACCTCGAACACAGGCTCTTTATCACGGCTCGGCGTCACAATGTAGGTGTGGGTCTGCTGCTGGATCCTCTTGATAGTCGCTCCTTTGGGTCCAACCACGAGGCCGACCATTCGATACGGCACCCGGACCTGGATGGTGGTCTGTCCTGGATGGCAAGGGACGCTGTTGTGAGCCACGTTCGGCGCTGCTTTGTTCCGAGTCGCCCGGATGAGGGAAAAATGCTCAGCTGCAGACAGAATCTCACGCTTGGCCATGACCACGTCCTCCTTGCGGCCGGTCACCACGAACACCGGTTCTTCTCCCCTCACAGGCGTTTTAATGTAAGTGTTGGTCTTTGCTCTCAGAGCCTTGATTTTGCAACCTAACAAGAGTTGAAATACAAAAAAAAGTCAAGACATTGCTAGCTTAAAGGGTTAGTTCACCTAAAAATGAACAATTCTGTGATTAGTTAGTCACCTTCAGGTCATTCCACACCTTTGAGACCTTCGTTCATCTTCTGAACACAAAATTAAAGCGATAGTTCCCCCAAAAATGAATATGTACTCACTCTCAGGTGGTTCCAAAACCTTTATAAGTTTTTGTTTTTCTTACTACAAAAACTGTAGTAAGCTGCTCGAGTGACATAACACGTCACTGTTACGGGAGCCCCGCTGCGTGTTTGGAGCTCTGTCGCGTAGATTTGCAATTTACATTTTTATGGTAAAATACCTGTCACCAGACTTACATGATCGATACTGGAAAATTACTACTGATGTTCTAATTGTTTTTCCTAAAAAGCTTAAGTCTTCTAATTGTACAATGCACACACAATTCAAAGGTAAATCAGGTACCACAATGTACTACAAAAAACGGAAAGTATTGTTTTGCCTCAGAAATCTAACAGATTAAAACATTTTAATGACAATTTTCACAATAAAAACGTAAATTATACACATATGCATACATACACACATATACATGTATATATGTATATTACACACATGAAACAGACATGTAAATATGTATATTTGTACTCATCCTGTCTATATTTTTATAGCCCTACCCTAAAAAAAAACTAATAATTAAATATATATGTTTTATTCATTCATTTTTCTTTGGCTTAGTCCCTTTATTTATCAGGGGTCGCCACAGTAGAATGACCCACCAACTATTCCAGCATGTTTTTGCAGTGGATGCCCTACCAGCTGCAACCCAAGGTTGTAATAGTTTTGGATTTTTCATTAGTTTTAGTTTCTATTTCGTTTTGACTTTTTTGTTTTCAAATTCAGTTCGTTTTAATTAGTTTTAAGAGGTAGATTTACTAGTTTTTATTAGTTTCTATATTTTAAAATTGCTTCTTTTTAGTTTAGTTTTTATTAGTTTCAGTATTAGTTTGCTTTTTCCCCAAATAAAGATATTTGTTGGGTGCAAGATTCAAAATCATCAGAATAAATATTGTATGATAAACTCAGCCATACATTTCTTGAAACCTGTATTTAGAGAATACATGGCCACTGTCATCAACCAATACCATCTACCCATCCTCAAATACAACAGCCCACAAGATAGCAGCCTTAAGTACAATATGTGTGCAAGGCTGCTTCTGGGGTTAGATACACAGCAGTGATGGGAAGTTCAGATATTTAACGTGAACCAGATCTGTTGCGACAATCCTCCCATGTTAGGACTTAACATGCCAAAATAATGTAGTCAGCAATGATAATTTCAGTCAGTTAAAGAGCCCATATTATGGATTTTTGAAAATGCCCTTCCATGTAGTGTGTAACACAGCTCTAAGTGAAGTGAAATATCCAGCTAAGGCTTAAATCTGTAAGTGTACAGTGTTTAAAACTATTGATTCATCTATAAAAGAGTCGACTCATAGTGCTTCAAACGAGTCGCCTTGATAACGAGTCATTAGGTGTTTCGCGATGACGCAGCCACGAAACACAAGCCTCGCCAGTAGTTACGCGCGCAAACCAGGGAGATTTGAAACCTGCGGCCCCGCCCACTAACACAGAAAAAACACTAGACACACACACACAGACGCCGCCGGTCGAATGAAGTCACGCTGTGCTCAGATGGATATTATTGACAGTCTCTACCCAAAGATGAGTTGTTAACCTGGTACAGTACACGCGGTTACTCTTTATATTCTCTTATCACATGTAAGCCACGTTAAAAACGCGACGCGTGCCGCTTTGTTTACGGATTTAACGTTAAAGGCTTTTGTGAGCTCGCGTTCCACTGCCGTTTGTCGTTGCTATGGCGATCGATCGTAAGCTAGGAGACAGGAGACTTGTGTCACTTTCCCTAGTTCTTCTGAGGAGCGTTGTGTGTGTGTGTGTGTGTGTGAGAGAGAGAGAGAGAGAGAGAGAGAGAGAGAGAGAGACTCGCGTCGCTTTCCCTAGTTCTTCTGAGGAGCGTTGTGTGTGTGTGTGTGAGAGAGAGAGAGACTCGCGTCGCTTTCCCTAGTTTTTCTGAGGAGCGTTGTGTGTGTGTGTGTGTGTGAGAGAGAGAGAGAGAGAGAGAGAGAGAGAGAGAGAGAGAGAGACTCGCGTCGCTTTCCCTAGTTCTTCTGAGCGTTGTGTGTGTGTGTGAGAGAGAGAGGGAGAGAGAGAGAGAGAGAGAGAGAGACTCGCGTCGATCTCCCCAGTTCTTCTGAGGAGGGTTGTGTGTGAAAAAAGCCTTACACTATGAAGCGCGTGTGCACTGTGACTACTTTTATATAGTTGATTACCAGCTGGGCATTTCACTCTGTCTCGTGCTGAAGCCTGTCACTGTCGACCAATCGCAGCAGGCTGTCATCGGTCCAATCAGCGCAGATTAGCTTCGCGCTGAGGAGGGGGTTGGGAACAAATGAATCGCTGAACGATTCATATGGGAGTCGCTGGGATAATTAGGTAAAAATAAATGCAGGTTATAAGACCATCAAAGTGTTTTATGACCTTGCATGCATATTAGACTGTTGTTGGAGACCCTTACAACCTAAATATGACCCTATTTCATGTATAATATGGGCTCTTTAAAGCATCACCATGATCTGAAAAGTTTCTTACAGTAAAGTTTTGCAACCCAACTGAAGCACGATTCACTTATTTAAATTCCATTACTATTTTCTGTTATGAAATAAACTTATGTTTTTTCACCAGATCCTCTGATTTAAGCCATTGGTTTACTCGCGCTGCAGTTAAGTTTAGTTCAGTCACAGCAGGCTGTCATGTACTGTTTGTGTTCGGTTTACTGAATCACGCATGCGCAGTATTATCGATTCACCGCTTAAACCTGATCTCAATGTAACGTTACTGTTCTAATAACTGAATAACAGTATATATTGGTTTATTTCGAGTCAGATAGGGGTAATAGGCATGTTAAAAAGTAAGTAGCTTGTGGATAAGAGTGCTCACTGGAGACGCGAATCGTTTCATATGATTCAGTTCGAATTGGTGAACTAATTCAACCGGTTCATTTAGAAGATCCAGTTAAAAGATTCGTTCGCAATCACCAATACAGAAGTAAAACCCATTATTTGGCACAAATGTGTTAAAGTAATAATTTTAAGTCTTTGTATTTAATTCTGTCACAGTGCTGCTGTCATATCCAGAAGTTGTTTTTGTCGCACGAGCAACATCGAGGATGACTGGAGGAGAACCGGCTCGATCTGGACAATGGCAGCAGGACTACAGACTCTGAAGTGCCATACAGGTCAAACACCTGCAGCGCGAAGTAAATAGATTTACTCCAAAAAGGCATACAGTAAGATTATGTATTAAATACATTTACAAATACGAAAATAATTATATAATTTTAGTTGGTTTTAGTTAGTTTGTATGTACACAATACAGTTTCAGTTAGTTCGTTTTTTTTTTTTTAAATACTCTCGTTTTTATTTTTATTTCAGTTACTGACAATTTTTATACATTTTAGTTTTCATTTTTTCGTTCGTTTTTGTTAACTATAATAACCTTGCTGCAACCCAGTACTGGGAAACATACTCATACTCACATCAAACCCATACTCTCTCACATCCAGACACACACTTATACACTACGGCCAATTTAGGTTATTCAATTCACCTATAGCGCATGTGTTTGGACTGTGGGAGAACCCGGAGGAAATCCACGCCAACACAGGGAGAACATGCAAACTCCACACAGAAATGCCAACTGACCCAGCTGGGACTTGAACCAGCAACCTTCTTGCTGTGAGGTGACAGTGCTAACCACTGAGCTGCCAATATATATGTTTATACAATGTTTTTGTACACACACATAGTGTACATTCAAATGTTATTTTATATAAATTATATATTTTATATTAATATTAATAATATGCTTTATTTAACATCCTATAGTTATATTTTAAAAATAACTGATTCTTAATAAACAATTATTATTGTTTTCATTTTAATACATTTAACAGTCACAACCAATATACACTCACTGGCCACTTTATTAGGTACACCTGTCCATCTGCTCGTTAACACATTTCTAATCAGCCAATCACATGGGAACAACTTAATGCGTTTAGGTATGCAGACATGGTCAAGACGATCTGCTGCAGTTCAAACCGAGCATCAGAATGGGGAAGAAAGGGGATTCAAGTGACTTTGAACGTGGCATGGTTGTTGGTGCCAGACTGGCTGGTCTGAGTATTTCAGAAACTGCTGATCTACTGGGATTTTCACGCACAACCATCTCTAGGGTTTACAGAGAATGGTCTGATAAAGAGGAAATATCCAGTGAGCGGCAGTTCTGTGGGCACAAATGCCTTGTTGATGCCAGAGGAGAATGGCCAGACTGGTTCCAGCTAATAGGAAGGCAACAGTAACTCAAGTAACCACTCGATACAACCGAGGTCTGCAGAAGAGCATCTCTGAACACACAACACGTCCAACCTTGAGGAGGATGGGCTACAGCAACAGAAGACCACACCGGGTGCCACTCCTGTCAGCTAAGAACAGGAAACTGAGGCTACAATTCACACAGGCTCACCAAATTGAACAATAGAAGATTGTAAAAACGTTGCCTGGTGTGATGAGTCTCAATTTCTGCTGCAACATTTGAATGGTAGGGTCAGAATTTGGCGTCAACAACATGAAAGCATGGATCCATCCTGTCTTGTATCAGCGGTTCAGGCTGCTGGAAAATCTGCAAAACTGTGTGATGTGATCATGTCAATATGGACGAAAATATTTTGGAGGAATATTTCCAGTTCCTTGTTGAATCTATGCCACAAATGAGTAAGGAAGTTCTGAAGGCAAAAGGGGGTCCAACCTGGTACTAGTAAGGCGTACCTGACAAAGTGGCCAGTAAGTGTATATATTTACATTTTGTACTTGCTCTATTGATATTTTAAAAGCCCTACCTAATTTCTTGTACACACATCTAGTATACATCAAAATCTTATTTTATCTAAATGTGTTTAACAATAATATGCATATTTTTACTAGTCCTGTTAATATTTTCCTGGGCCTCACCTAAAAAATAAAGTAGTGAAATTTACAACAATGCAATATAATTTAACCCATATAACAGCAGGGCTGGTACAAACATGAATCACTAATCCAGCTGACCCAGCAGAAAACAACCTAATTGTCGAGTCCTTCGGTGTCTGAAAAGTAAGACGAGATGAGTCACAATATGAGAATATCAAACATGACACAATAATGATCAAACAAACCCACCCTGCCTGCCAACTATTTCCGCCACGTGCTCAGATGTGGGCACCATCACACACTCAGTAGTGTTCACACTCTTCCTCCTGGTATTGAGCGCACACCTCTCCTCCTCCTGCATCATCATCATGGCCATCATCATCCTCCCTTGGTAGCCCTGAGAATTGACGTAAAGTAGCTTTTATATTTCAACATTCAGATTGCTTCTCAGTAAAAATATTTTTTTTTTTTGCAAATTATAAGTAGGGAATTTATATTATCAGCCAATGACTATCAAAGTACAGCAATGTTTACAGTCAATTAAATAGTGCTAATGTTGATTTGAAGCCATACTTACAGTTTAAGTCAGAACTATTAGCCCTCCAGTGTCTTTTTCAAATATTTCCCAAATGATGCTTCACAGTGCAAGGAATTTTTCACAGTATTTTCTATAATTCTACAATTTTCTATTCATCTGGAGAAAGTCTTTAAGTCTGGATAAAAGCAGTTTTCAATTTTTTTAAAAACCATTTTAAGCTCAATATTAGGGCTGAACAATATATCGTTTTAGCATCGATATCGCAATGTGCGTATTCGCAATAGTCACATCACAAAACATTCAATGTTGAGTCTGAATTATAGTTGAACAGGAGCTATAGAACTGTATTTAGAATGTTTTGCAAATATGTGCAGTGCTCAGCATGATTGAGTACACCCCATTTTAAAAATATTTTATGCATTTCTCAGTGAATATAGGCAATGTATTCTGGTGCATTTAGACAAAACAGATTTTTTAAAACAAATAACAGATATATTTAGGAAAATAATATTTTAGTCACCAAACATCTTTAAAAATTGAAAGATAATACAATTAAATTCAAGCAAAATATTGCAAAAAATAAAATTACAACCTACAAAATTTTTTCAAGATTTTTCCTCTTTTTTTTTTTTATTTGTATTTAATATTTTTATATTACATATAAATTTGGCTGTACTACTTTTTGGACCACTATCATAAGTTATTTTGTTAGATTAGCTCCAGATTTGACTTCAGTACTGACTAATCTAATGTATATGCACAAATATAATATTGTATAGCTTCCTATTAAAATATGAATTTAAAAGAGAGATTTGTGAGGGATGTACTTGTATACGTTTTATATATATATATATATATATATATATATATATATATATATATATATATATATATATATATATATATATATTAACCCCTTGACTGCCTGCTCTACCAAATGGTTGACCATATTTTGACTGATTTAAATAATGCCTATTAAAGTCATTAAAGGAATGACTGTTTCATAGCTTATAACGGTTTACACGCACAGCATTGTTGAATTACAATTTTTATTTTTTATTTTTTAAATCAAACAAACAATCCTGTTGCACTACCACACTTGATATTGGTTTTATTGTAAGAAAAAACAAACAAATAAACAAAACAAGAAAACATGACATGAAAATCTGAAATATTTTATGGCATACTTCAAAATATAAAGATGATTCAGTATTCAACAATGTTTTATTTTGATCATTTTTTTAAAATAAATTGGTCATACCGGTACTTTTACCATAAACAGACACATCAACCATTTGGTAACGGATGATGTTTTAGAAATTATGGGATGTGTACAAAAAAAAAAATGAGTGTGGTAACTAGATTTTAAGAAATGCAATCCAAAAAAAATCTTGGTGGGGCAGTTACAAATAAATAAATAAATATTTATAAGATTTATGCAAAAAAAAATAATAATTTCTTACTTTGATTTTTTTTTTTCGTTTCTAGTCCAAATATCTTTATTTCAAAGCAAAAACAAGATTTTACTCATCCCACTGGCTGATAATTTAGCTTGTTTTAAGGGGGAAAAAACTCTTAATTTTACCTTATTTCTTCTGAAGTTGAAAACAATAAAAAAAATTTCACTTGATTAAGAATTTTTACATCGTTTGACTAGAAACGAGACAAAGCAAAGTAAAAAAAGCATATTGTAGTTGCATTGTGGTTGTTTGATTCTTGTACCTGAATACTGTTAGACTCCACATAAAAACATCAAATGGAGCTACTCAAACTATCTTCTAAAAATGTAATCATATCGCAATGTTTATTGCAGAAAAATAAAATATCGCAATATCAGATTTTTCCAATACCGTGCAGCCCTTGCCAATATTATTAGCCCCCTTTAGCATCTTTTTTGATAGTCTACAGAATAAACCACTGTTATACAATGACTTGCCTAATTAATCTAGTTAAGTCTTTAAATGTCACTTTATGCTGAATACTAGTATCTTGAAAAATATCTAATCAAATACTATGTACCGTCATGACAAAGACAAAAGAAATCAGTTATTAAAACTATTATGATTAGAAATGTGTTTGAAAAAATCTTATTTAATAATTTTAATAATTCAGGAGGGTTAATAATTCCAAATATTAACAAAACATAAAATATAAAAGTAACAGTAAACAATATGTAGGCCATGTTGTCACTCTTAAAAAAAATAAACAAATGTGGGAACATAAAACCAACTTTACCTCCGTGCCCTGAGACTCGCCCAGTCCATCCTGGAAGAGCCCATTGGGCCCCGGGGCCTCCATTCCTGCAAGGGCCCGGGCCCTCAGCTGCTCCAGATCAGAATCATGTCTAAAGATAATAGTGTTGCTGTTGTTATTGATGCTGTTTTCTTCATCTGATCCACTTTGGGACAGAGGCTGGAGCTCCAGCACCGCGCCCAGAACCCCCAGATGGGATGATTCGGATAAAGTCTCGTCGTCTCGCAGATGTAAGCCGCTCAGGGTGTGTACCGGTACCGGGAGGTCCGGCTCGGTGTCGTCTGACTCCAGGAGCTGAGCTGTGTTACTGGGCATGCTCGACCAACAACGTGTCCTGCTTTCACTGCGGGACACACACAGACCGACAAAAGTGACACGCAGTCAGTTAACGAGTTACGATGTTACTGTATTTAAGTGTAGATATAGCGAATGTGCGATTCGTAAACTCGGAGAAATGTATTTGGACTTACAGCTGATGTTTTTTGAGCAGAGGCAGCTGTGGTTCCGTGACCCTGTTCTGCTGGATCTCTTTGTTTACGGTTCTTCGGGGATTCTCGCGCTGGTTAGTGAACAGCTGATCTGAGAGTGTAGCGCCACACGTAGGCGCGGATGAACCGCGGTTTAGCCATTGTAGACCGTACAAGCCGCTTGTAGGGGGAAATAAGTATTGAGTGGCGGGGGAAATAAGAATTGAACACGTCATGTTTTTTCCTGAGATTTCTAAAGGAGCTGTTGACATGGGAACCAGAATTTGGTAAAAATGTGAAAAATCAGAAAATGACAGAAGGAGAAAGTACTGAACTACTGAAATGAACTGTATCTTAGCTTAAAGACGCCTCTCATGGAGAATAAAGTCACATGAATTGATCAGATTTCCACAGACTTCAAAAGAGTGTAAAAATCTTGATGGTTCTGTGGGTCTCGTCTATCAAATCCGATCTTTAATTTGTATTTTCAATTGGATTCAAGTCAGGTGACTGGCTGGGCCATTCTACAGCTTGATTTTCTTTCTCTGAAAGCATTTGAGAGTTTCCATGGCTGTGTTCTAGATCATTGTCTTGCTGAAATGTCCACCCTGGTTTCATCTTCATCCTCCTGCTAATGTCGATGTTGGACTGAAGCAGCTGATATTCATTTACACTGATGAAGGGCTGAGGGTTGCTGAAGAACTACTGAGAGATTTCAGCTGTTGTCTGGTCTTTCACTGCCTTTCTACATCTTCCTTTCTTCATGTGTTCAATACTTTTCCCTGAGTAATTTTATTTTATTAAACATAACTTAATTTGTAATTTAATTCCTTTAGTTGTTACCAACATCCGGGGGAAATTTTAAAGTCAACCGCACCTTTAGAAATTAGTTTTCTGAGGAAAATGGTGTTGTGTTCAATAGGTATTTTCCTCGCTGTGTGTTCGTTAATGCCTCATTATCAGTCAGTCCCTTCTTGATGACTGATTGTCATTTGTGACCGTGGACCACAAAACCAGTCTTATGTTGCATGCATATGTTTGTGGAAAGTCAAAAAAATGCGTTGCATGAGTCAAAATAATTGATTTTTATTTTATGTCATAAAATAATATTTAGAATATTGAGTAAAGATCATCTTAAATTATTAAAATTTTGATTTCACGCAGACTTTCATAAGTTTGTTTACCTTAAAGCTCCCATGAAGTGCTTTGAAATGTGCATTTCTATTCAATGTTTGACGTAATCTCAACTGAAAAATGAAGAGAGGGTGGAGCATAGAGTAGCTTTTCCCCCTTTAAAAAAACAGCCAATAGCGTTTTGTTTTTAACACAGCTCTGCCAATGAGAGTGGTTAAGCTCAAGTGCATTGATGAAAATTTAAATAAAATGTTTTTCCATAAGTATATTAAAACTTGGGCCTCACAGTGGCTCAGTGGTTAGCACTGACGCCTCACAGCAAGAAGGTCACTGGTTCGAGTCATCAGCTGGGTCAGTTGGCATTTCTGTGTGGAGTTTGCATGTTCTCCCTGTGTTGGTGTGGGTTTCCCCCACAGTCCAAACACATGCACTGTAAGTAGGCCCACACGCAATCTGCGCGCGCAGATTTCCGCTGATTTTTAGCCCATCATTAATTCTGTTTATTTACTTGAGTAAATGTGTGTAAATCTTTATTTATTTAGTTATTAAATTAAGTACAGTAATATTATTGACCAATATGAAAATGTTCATCTGATTTATGTACAATGCAGTTTGTACAGTAATATTTTCCGTCTTTTAATAGAGATATTATATGAGAGGCTTGCTTTGTTTACCAAATAAAGAGGATCTAATTGGATTTGCATTTTAAACAATAAATAAGTTAAAAAGATATTATTTTTTATTTCATATAGTAAGGTTTTAGTTATGATACTCCTAAAATAATTCCGCAGAAATCCGAAGATTTTTACCAAATTTTTCAGCAGAAAAAGCAAAAAACGTCTGCAGATTCCGTCTGGCCCTAGCTATAGGTGAATTGGGTAAACTAAATTGGCCGTAGTGTGTGTGTGTGTGTGTGAATGTGAGAGTTTTATTAGTAACTAAATCATCTACACTCAGCGGCCACTTTATTAGGTACACCTGTCCAAATGCTCGTTAATGCAAATTTCTAAATGGCCAATCGCATGGCAGCAACTTAATGCATGTAGACATGGTCAAGACGATCTTATGCAGTTCAAACCAGAATCAGAATGAGGAAGAAAGGGGATTGAAGTGACTTTGAACGTGGCATGGTTGTTGTTGCCAGATGGGCTGGTCTGAGTATTTCAGAAACTGCTGATCTACTGGGATTTTAACGCACAACCATCTCCAGGGTTTACAGAGAATGGTCTGATAAAGAAAAAATATCCAGTGATCTGCAGTTCTGTGGGCACAAATGCCAGGTCAGAGGAGAATGACCAGACTGGTTCCAGCTGATAAAAAGGCAACAGTAAGTCAAATAACCTAATTTGAGGTGGTCTAATGGTGTGGGAGATATTTTCATGACACACTTTGGGCCCATTAGTACCAATTGAGCATTGTGTCAATGCCACAGCCTACCTGAGTATTGTTGCTGACAATGTCCATCCCTTTATGACCACAGTGTACTTATCTTCTGATGGCTACTTCCAGCAGGAGAACGCGCCATGCCATAAAGCTTGAATCATCTCAGACTGGTTTCTTGAACATGACAATGAGTTCACTGGACTCAAATGGCCTCCACAGTTACAAGAGCTCAATCCAATAGAGCACCTTTGGGATGTGGTGGAACGGGAGACTCACATCATGGATGTGCAGCTGACAAATTTGCAGCAACTGTGTGATGCTAGGAATATGGACCAGAATATTTCCAGTGCCTTGTTGAATCTATGACACGAAGGATTAAGGCAGTTCTGAAGGCAAAAGGGGGTCCAACCCGGTACTAGTAAGGTGTATCTAATAAAGCGGCCGGTGAGTGTATATCTATAATCTTTATTAACAACATAAAAATTGTCATAATTTAAATTTCATAATTATAGCATGCTAAAAAGACTTTGATAAAACTTATCACTTGCAGTCAATGGAATTGATTTACTGATTGTTTTGTTGAACATAATTTTAATTAAGCTATTTTTTTCAGTTTGAGTTTATTTTGTCACTTTTTTTCTCTTGTTCACTTAAAACATAAGAATAATAGTTATAATAGGCTACTTAATTATTTTTATTTTAATAATTTTAATAAAAAACAATGCAGCTGCTGTTGTTATTGTTAATTTAACGTTGTTTAAAATGAACATATTCCCGTTGATTTAATGAGTGAAGTTGGATATTGCGAATGAACTTTAAAACCGTTCTTTTTACATTAGTTTTACCATAGACTGTATGCAAATATGAACGTAAACATACAATTGTAAAGTAATTTTGTTTACACACACATAGTTTTGTCGGTAGGGTTTCCAGGCAACGAGTTAACTCATGAATATTCGGTAGGTTAAAAAATGATAGGCATGTGTAGGAAGCAACGTCTACATTACCTAATTAATATTCATGAGCACCACTCGTAATTTGCGTCCAGGCAACGAGGCGACGCGCTCGAGATACTGGAGTTTGTGAAGTGAACAAAAGTGCCGCTTCACTGCTCTCACGATGATACATTAGTTAATTAAAGCAGTTTTAGCATCATAAATAATTAATATAAACATGTATGATCGAGCTCCGAGGTTCACACAATTGGCACTAAGCAGCACTACGTCTGAAATTGGACCAGGAACTTATAATATCAACAGATCTCTAGGCGGTGACAGAGGTAAGTTTCGACATGTTTACATAAAAAAAAAAGTCACTTTTAAAACCTGAGGCTAGATTTAAACATTACCAAAAAGCTTCAATATAACATTAAGGACGCATTAAAGCATTTTTCATTGGTTCTTTGCTCTTCTTATCAACAACCAGGATGATTCCCAGTTCTTGTTAGATTATAGGTTCTGTATACAGTAGTGAACATTTAAAGTGGATCAAAACATTTTATTAACGTTGTCCTGAAACTATTCAGCAACACCCCTTCTTATCTTAGGACAATTTAAAAAAAACTTTTTGATCCACTTCAAATGCTGACTACTGTAAATGTGTGATACTTTTTTATATGGAGTAATTTGGGTTACGATGAGAGAAGTTTACACTAGTGAATATAACATTACCCGTTAAAATAAGTAATTTGGGTAATGAGGGAAATTTAAATTTGGGAATATAATATTAACCTTTAAAAAATACTGGAATGTTGAGGGAAGTATACATTAGTGAATATAGTATTTAGAATCAGAATCAGAAAGAGCTTTATTGCCAGGTATGTTCACACATACGAGGAATTTGTTTTGGTGACAGAGCTTCTACAGTGCAACAGGATTACAGAGACAGGACAAAACACAGATAATAAATATATTAAAAAAATAGAAGTAAGTAGTGAGTGCAAATATACAGATTGACAAGTATATGTACATGTTTATTACTATATACAACGTTATATGTGCAGCTGTTATGTGCAAATTGGCATGTAAAGTGTGTTGTTAAATAAGTGTATATGTGTATAAAAGTGTATGGCAAGTAGTGATGTTGGTTTCACAATTATTATCATCAAGTGTTCATGAGATGGATTGCCTGAGGGAAGAAACTGTTTCTGTGTCGGGCTGTTCTGGTGCGCAGTGCTCTGTAGCATCGACCAGAAGGTAAAAGTTCAAAGAGGCAGTGTGCTGGGTGTGAGGGGTCCAGAGTGATTTTGGCAGCCCTCCTGCTCGCTCTGGATAAGAACAGTTCTTGGAGAGTAGGAAGGGTTGTACCAGTGATTCGCTCAGCAGTCCGAACCCATTAAAATAAGTAATTTGGGTAATGATGAGGGAAATTTAAATTAGTGAATATAATATTTCCCCATTTCAATAAGTAATTTGGGTAATGATAAAGGAAATTTACTTTAGTGACTATAATATTTATAATTTACCCATTAAAATAAATAAATTGGCCAAGTATTTTATATTATGTTTGTTTTTAGAAAAATAACAAATTATGTCACACATGGGATTATCAATGTTAGAATTACATTTTGATGTTAAAAAAACATAAGTTGGACCTAAATTCTTTACCGCGGTGGTTGACATAAAGATGATCGATTGATTCAATACTTACAAAAGATGCCATTTGAATGAGGATTACCAAATTAAGATATAATCTTGTTTGTGGGATAGATGTTGTGTAAAACTGTATTGGGTACTTGTATTGTGTTAGTGGAATTTGTTTTTGGGGACACAGAATTTGAAAGGTTTTAATTTGATCTTTTAGAGAGGGCGACACGGTGGCTCAGTGGTTAGCACTGTCACCTCACAGCAAGAAGGTCACTGGTTCGAGTCCTGGCTGTGTCAGTTGGCATTTTTGTGTTAAGTTTGCATGTTCTCCCAGTGTTTGTGTGGGTTTCCTCCTGGGTGCTCCGGTTTCCCCCACAGTCCAAACACATGCGCTATAGGTGAATTGGATGAACTAAATTGGCCGTTGTGTATGAGTGTGAGTATGAATAAGTGTGTATTGGTGTTTCCCAGTGCTGGAAGGGCATCCGGTGCGTAAAACATATGCTGGAATAGTTGGCGGTTCATTCCACTGTGGCGGCCTCTGATAAATCAGAGACTAAGCCGAAGGAAAATGAATGAATCTATTAGAGAATTCTAAATAAATTTCCCCTCATGAGATAATGTACTAATTTAACTTGCATAATTAAGACACTGGTCAAATACAGTAAAACAAATAGATGATATTGTATTTCCTCAGTAGATTGATTCGATTACTCAGTAGATTGATTTGTGTTAAGTATTTCAAACATTTTATTGTATTAAACATTTTCAGACATGTTTATATTTAAATGAGGCAGTGAGGCATCTTTTAATTGAATGTTATAGATTATTTTGCAAATATTTCTATCACAATAGTCTGAACATTAAACAAAGTTAGGCTCAGAATTATGTTTCCTTTATTATTAAATATTAGAATCTAAGCTTCAAAAAATATGATTAATTGATCTATTTTTTTCCCTCACTTTATTAGGTTCATATGCTCCATTCCTCTCTCTGTCTGTCAGAGATTCTGGGTTTCTGGGGCCAGCCAGTGCTCTTCACTCTCCTGGACCAGGACAGTACGACTCTGACATTACCAGGGTATGTTACCAGGCCTTAACATCAATCTAATACCATGTCAGAGGCAAGTGCAAGCTCATGAGTGTAATATTCCAGAATCATGTTTTGGGAGGGAACAGTCTTCAGAATCGCTCCAAGAGGTTTGATGACGGGCTGTCGGATGTGCCTGGTCCAGGAGCGTACAATGTTACGAATGATGTTTCACCTGCAAGGAAAATAACAGCCAAAAGCCCAAAGGTGAGATGATAGTTTGGATTATGTTAAGGTTCTTAATTGTTATTAAGATACCTATATATGCAATATACGCAACTTATATAAGTTTATATTACAAACTGTGGTTGTTATTAAAATATATTTCTATTTGTTAAGTTATAATAATATAATATATAGAGTACATCAATAAATATATAAATATATTTTATATTATATAAATATAATATATATATATATATATATATATATATATATATATATATATACACACACACACACACACACACACACACACACACACACACACAGTTGAAGTCAGAATTATTAGCCCCCCTGAATTATTAGACACCCTGTCTACCCCCCCCCCCCAATTTCTGTTTAATGGAGAGACTTTCTTCAACACATTTCTAAACACAATAGTTTTAATAACTCATTTCTAATAACTGATTTATTTGATCTTTGTAATGATGACAGTAAATATTATTTTCTCGATATTTTTCAAGACACTTCTTTACAGCTCAGTGACATTAAAAAAAAACAGAAAAAAAACCAGTTATAGCACACCCGCCCACCCTACCAAGAGACACACAACCCCAAGGCCACCCTGGTGTGTGCAAAGTACTTGATTTTGCAAAGTTCAAATGTTCAAATTAAATCCTGCTTCTAATCTTCAATGCTAATTTCACCCTTACGCTCCATCATAACATCACAACTCAAGAGACAACTTTTCACCTCGACGAGAAATCTCATTACGATTTATTCTCATTATACGAGATTTTTTCACACCCCTAATATATATATATATATATATATATATATATATATATATATATATATATATATATATATATATATATATATATATCTTAGTCCCATTATTAATCAGGGGTCACCATAGAGGAATAATGCAACTTATCCAGCAACTTATCCAGTATATGTTTTATGCAGCAGATGCCCTTCCAGCCGCAACCCAACACTGGGAAACACCCATACACGCTTGCAGTCACACACATACACTACGGCCAATTTTAGTTTATTCAATTCACCTCGGCTTAGGTGAATATAACAATAACTTGCCTAATTACCTTAACTTACCCAATGAACCTAATTAACCTAGTTAAGCCTTTAAATGTCACTTTAAGCTGAATACTAGTAACTTGAAACATATCCAGTAAAATATTATGTACTATCATAATGGTAAAGATAAAAGAAATCAGTCTGTCAATAATTCTGACTTCAACTGTAAATAAGATTTATATAGATATTTTTTGTATTCAATACAAACACAAGCTTTATTTTCTTTGCAATAAACACAAATATTCAAATAGATCCAAACGGTTTACATACTTTTCCCTTTTAGCTCTGAAGGATTTCCCTCTACCCATGATCTTCCATTATATGTTTATTTGATTATACCCCATTCTGTTGTGTGCAGATCACTTCTAAGGCTGTTAGGCCATCGTTAAGTCCTGCTGCTCCCTCTATTCCGTCTCCAGGACAGGCGTTCGGGTATGAAGAAGATGCTCAAGGTGTCCTGCATAAACACAAAGTGCCCAACAGAGACCAGAGCCTCGGCCCAGCCTTTTACAGCCCCGCACCGGTCAGACAGAGTACCAGCAGTGTGTGTGTGTGTGTGTGTGAAGTCCTGTTTTTATATCCTAGTGGGGACTAGGATATAAAACCTGAAGGCACACAGGCTAATGGGGACTTGCATCACCATGGATACCTAGATTAAGATCACTGTGGGTAAACATGCTTATAAATCAAATAGAATGAAGTAATTTAAGTACTAATAAGCAGCCAATATCATAATAACATGCATGCTAATAAGCAACTAATTTATAGTGAGAATTGTCTATTGCGGATGCACACATTGCGATATCAATGCTGAAACGATATATTGTGCAGCCCTAGTATACATTTAACACTATCTATAGTACAATATAAATACATATATCTATTTAAATAGATATTTTTACATAATATCTATTTAAAAGTCATTAAGTTTATGGGAAGTCCCCACTAGAATAGCAAACTAGGTGCGTGTGTACCTTTTTTTCCTTACATAGTCATTCATTCCTTACACAATTGATACACTATGACCTTTTATGAAGCTGCTTTGACACAATCTATATTGTAAAAGCGCTATACAAATAAAGGTGAATTGAAGAGTGGCCATTTATCATCTCTGTATGAAAACTAGCGAAACTAGCAATGCACTGATATTGGAAATTGGACTTTTAATAATTAATATTCTTTTGTTTAAAACTAAATTAATTTTTTTAATGTACAAATTCTAAGAAAATTTTATTCTAAGAAACTTTTTATTTATTTATTTATTTATTACCAAATATGTTTTTGTTATAAAATTAATTTATATTTTATACTTTATATTTAATATAATTTATATTTTATATATAATATTTAATTAAATTAATCTTTTTATATTATTACATTTTTTAATTTAATAATTTTTTATTAAATTTTGTTTAATTTTATTATTTAATTTTATTAAATTTTCTTATTTAATTTTATTTAATTTTTCATTAATTTTATTTATTTATTTATTTATTACCAAATATGGTTTTGTTATAAAATTAATTTATATTTTATACTTTATATTTAATATACTTTATATTTTATATATTAATATCTAATTAAATTATTCTTTTTATATTATTAAATTTTGTAATTTAATAAAAACATTTTTTTAATAAATTTTGTTTAATTTTATTACATTTTATTAATTAATTTTATTTATTTATTGAATTACATTTTATTTTATTATTTTATTTATTTTTAATTTAATTTATTAATTTATTTAAATAAATATTTTTATTTAATTTTAGTATTTTTTATTTTGTTATTTTATATTATTTTATTTTATTATTTTTTTATTATTTTATTTTATTTAGGGAAGAGGCTAGAATATACAGCACATACAGTTTAACAATCATTAAGTCTATAGGAATTCCCCACAAGGATAGCAAACTAGGTGTGTATGTGTGTGTATGTGCACCTTGTTTTCCTTACATAGTGGGAGCCAAATGTCCCCACAAGTATAGTGACACCAGTACATGTGGTATTTCTTGGGAGATTTGTTTGGACCCCATGAGGACATCAACTCATAAATTACAAAGAATGAAGTTTTTCTGTGAGGGTTGGTTTAGGGGGGCAAATGGGAAACATTGTTTTTTGGGACATTCAGAACCTCTTTTATCATGCGAATAAGTAACTAATAAGTAATAAGTCAGTTTTTTGCTGTTTTATAGAAAGAAATCAGTTGTCTTAACAATAACTTTTATGATAATTAAACCACTGACTCACTGGATGGATCTTCTCAAACTCTCACAGTACAATATGGGTATTCTCTAGCCACTTTTGCTATTGTAAGGATGGAACTAATACGGGCTGCACCCCAGCGCATGATCTAACAGGGTTGTGCTTATTCTCTTAATGAGTTCTGGGTGTGTTTTGAACATAACATGCATTAAAAAAATCAGACACTCATCCCCCATTCCCTTTAAGAGTCAGTTGTGTCGTGCCATGGCGCATTTGCTATTTCCATGATGGACTTTGTAAGTGGAAAAACTGAACGCTTCACTAGCAAGAAAACAGTTAAACAGACCATCTGCAGCGCGAGGATAAAGAACGAGCCTCCTCTATTCGGCCTCTTTACTTTCTCTTTACTTTACTTTTACTCTTTGCTTTACTCCTTTATTTTCGTGGATAAGGAAACGGTAAAAACTCACTCCACTGAAGACATCCATTAGCCTACATATTTAATTTCGTTTGTTAATCGCAAAGATTTGTTTCAAAACTATTTCTAAGTTCAGTTCTAATTTCCAGCAAATGAATAAATGAACAATAATAACGATGTGGTCTGGACTTTAGAGCAGCTTTTAGTTGGTCAATAGTGCGGTCTATTTCAGTTCTTCAAAATATCAAAGCGCCAACAATGCACCTTAACACACCTCCTTTACAGACCAGCACACCCATGAGTCCACAAAGGGGCGCAAATGGATTTGCTATTTAAAGAACGTAGAGCAAAGCATGAAAATTACAGTTGCACTGGTCTGAAAATAGCAACAAATCGAGCCAAACACGTCTTGCATCTTATTGCTCTGGGTGCCCCTAATCTGAGAATTTAGCGGAAAACAAAAGTGCATTTTCAGATTTCACTTAGAGATTTCATGGACAAACAATGTTTTTATTACAGCTTTTTCTCAGTCACTTTGGTGCATTTCTCACAAAACTATTTACATTAGCACAACAGTTAATGCATTCCTCTAAACAATTAGTACAAACTGCAAAAGCTAGTTGATAACCGGCAAAACCGTGTCATTTGCTCAAATTGGATAGCTCATTCCTCAAAAGCAAGTATTGATGTCAATGAAAGTGTCAGTGTCATCAAGACGAAAAGTCCTGACATCACTGTTTATGAACAAGATAGTCAAATGGCTTCATCATGATTTCATTATGACTCTGTCATTTTTTTCCAATGCAAAAAAGTCAGATTTTGGTGACTGTTACGACTTTATAGTTTTGCTCTAGGGTTTAAGAGGTAACATTTAATGTGGTTAAAATTTGTGGTGAGTTGGTGGCAAAATTTCAACACAACAACCAAAATACTGAATACTGAATTTATTTACAATAGTGAAAGAAGTCAAACAGAAAAAGAAAAAAGTATTATTTACAAGATCACACAAAAGAGAATAAATCAATGTACATTATGGTTGGGGAAACGAGAATTTAGTGGTGCCAAATAAATGAAAGCAATATAACAAAACTCCCAAATCTAGCTAATATAACCCTATAAACTATCTAACAGAAAATAAACACAACATCTTCAGCGTTTTCACGCTATAACTAAACCTACTCTACTAACCAAAAATACGGAGAAAACTTACAGCGGGTGGCGCTCACTTCTAAACTAGTGTGTTTAGACAGTGGAGTTATCTACGGGATGTGAGATGTATGTCACTTGACATCTAAACTCCTCGAATCCCAGAGCAAGGCTGACGCCAGAGATCAGGGGATTTCCACAAGCACACATACAAGACGGGTAACAACGATGAACACAAGAACAAGACCAAAATCAAAACTCTAAATTAACATCAATATCACATCACATAACCAGCCAAAACACACACAAAAGCAAGCAAACACAAATCAAGCAAGACAGAGCAAAAGCAGAACGAGCTTCCCCGCTCGCGTCCCTTTAAATTTTGAGCTCCTATCCTGATTGGTAGCGATGTTGATGACGTCACATGGTGGAATAGAGATTGACATCTTCACGGACGAATGGGAAACTGGAATGGGCGTACCTGAGAATTGACACAGAGAGAGAGGGCACACACAAGCAAAACATACAGGCATATACATATGACTGTAACAGTGACACTTTCTGAAAATGCTCAAGACAGCACTATAGACTATTTACTCAGCCATTTGAAAACTACAGTAAAGTTAGACACCACTGCATTTAGTGAGGTATCTGAGTACAAGACACTGAATATGTATGTTTCACATTTTTACAGCAGATGCTCTTTGTAATTCTAATTTACTCACAACATTGTGCGAAAGAATAAACACACCCTTATTTACAACAAACACAAACTTCCTTTGGGTAGAGCTGTGCACAACTGTAAACAATACTGCAGGACATATTAGAACTGAACCTACAGCATACACAGGTCTTTAAATCATTCATCAAATTGTTCAATTTAGAAGACATTTTCAGGAAAAAAAGGTTTAATTTTTTTTAATAAAATGAGCTCGACAGATTTTGACCACTAGTTCAACATTTTTGTATGTAATGGCTCAAGTAATAAAATAAGGACTATTAGTTTTATATGGAATGACTATTCAGCATTCACAAGTTTAGTTCATTTTGACTGACATAAGCCAAGCGGCAACCTCCCGCTCTCCCTCTGGAAGCCAATACGGAAGTAACTGAAACTGCAATTCATCAAAATTCCGCTAGTCCTGGCTCCACAATAGAGCAAATTTCAATTGAGCCCACTGTTAGAATGGTCAACTTTACAGCAGAAAAAAAGGTGTTTACAGCCTGGTACAAAGAACGATTTTGGTTCATATAGCTATTATTACCCTCCATGACAACTGTGAGGGGGTGAATTTTTTATAACTCATCCATTTCCTTTATATTAGGTTATATTAAGTTTGCATAATTAAGGGCGTGGCCACTTGAGTGACAGCTAGGTCTCGCTGGGCGCGGTCACTTCACCTCAGCTGAATCCGGCAGATTAGCCACTGATCTCGGCATATTCATCGTATTTTTGTGTTGTTTTATGTGGCTTTACACAGTCAGCTGCCTTTTGGACTTAATTCTTACAATTATCAGATGATATGGGATGCTGTGTGCACTTAATTGTGCTCACAAACCATTCACGTGGCCTCCGTTTCCCATGTGAGTAAAGTTATATACTTGCATACCATCTCTATAAATGTATTTGTTTTATTTAAGATCATTTATCATTTATATTTTTCTTTAGACCCGTAAAGCACTCCAGAATCTGACAGATTGATTAGCTGTAGGCTCTAGAACAGTCATCTGAAGCGTTGTCATACAGTGTCATGCCTGGATTTCATGAATAGTCTTGCATTTACACATTAACACAGACAGCTACTATGATGTGCACAAATGACTAATTGTTTAGAGGAATGCATTAACTGTTGTGCAAATGTAAATAGTGTTGTGAGAAATGCACCAAAGCCACTGAGAAAAACTGTAATGACATGCACAGATGAATTGTTCACCACAAAACTCGCAATGCGAGCTATCAAAATCAATGTGGTAAGTTTTGATTTTATTTGTACTTTAAGGGCTTAGTGGCCCTATTTATTTATTAATTATTATTATTTTTGCTAAATATTATGCCGCAGAGTACAGTGACATCAAAATAAAGGGTCAAAAGTCAAGTTTGAGCTCGGCATTTTTTATGTAAATGAGTTTATTTACTAAAATATATAATTGGCAGAGTTTCAGTGTCCTGCCTATAATTGATTAATTAATTTGGCTGCATGACTAAAAATGTTGAAAGTCATTTTCCTCACTTCCACACTCGAGTTAAGGTATTTTGCCTTTGTAGGTCAAGGTGTGTGTGTGTGTGTGTGTATGTGTGTGTGTGTGTGCGTGCAAATGGATGTGCTCTTAGTGAAAAAGATACATGTCTAATGGAGCGTTTTGAGTGTGTGTGTGTGTGCAGCACCTATTTAAACAACGTAGAGCAAAACGTGAAAATTACAGTTGCACTGGTCTGAAAAAAGCAACAAATCGCGCCAAACACATCTTGCATCTTATTGTTCCGGGTGCCCCTAATCTGAGAATTTAGCGGAAAACAAAAGTGCATTTTCAGATTTCACTTAGAGATTTCAAGGACAAACAATGTTTTTATTACAGCTTTTTCTCAGTCACTTTGGTGAATTTCTCACAACACTATTTACATTAGCACAACAGTTAATGCATTTCTCAAAACAATTAGTACAAACTGCAAAAAGCTAGTTGATAACCGGCAAACCGTGTCAAATGAATTGAATTGCTAAAATATATAATTGGCAGAGTTTCAGTGTCCTGCCTATAACTGATTAATTAATTTGGCTGCATGACTAAAAATGTTGAAAGTCATTGTCCTCAGTTCCACACTCAAGTTAAGGTATTTTGCCTTTGTAGGTCAAGGTGTGTGTGTGTGTGTGTGCGTGCAAATGGATGTGCTCTTAGTGAAAAAGATACATGTCTAATGGAGCGTTTTGAGTGTGTGTGTGTGAGGTCAGATGTGTCCATTAACAGAAGAGCGTCTAATGCCCCTCCGCTCTGCATCATTAGTCGTGAGGCTATTTCCATTACTAATGATCGCTGCATTATTTTAAAAAGTCACAAAGCGCAGCACTCATCCATTTTACTGTCAGGGCCGAAAACCCGGGGTAATTATTCTTTACGTTATATTTCAATATTCACTTACAATAATGCAGCAGATGCCGGACTCAGCGTTAATCAAATCATCTTTCATTCGCCATTGAGCTGCCAACTTCCTCCAGAGAGAGAAGAACTCTTTATCAGAGCGCAGACTCATCCGTCATGAGCATCTTGGCTTCTGCTGGTCGATTGTACATATATGAGAGTGGCCATATTATATACTTTTGTTGCACTTTCTTTTGTTTAATTGAAGGCCTTTATTGTCTTTGTGTAAAACTTAGCCAAACTAGCAATGCACTGATATTGGAAATTAGATTTTTTTTTGTATTAGTATACAGATTTTTATTTATCAGTATACTTTTCTTTAAAAACAAATACATAAATAACAATTTTTTAAGAACAGATTTTAAAAAAATGTATGTAAATCTTTTAATTTATTACCAACTATGTTATTTATTTTAATTAATCTATTTTATTTTATTTTATTTTATTTTATTTTATTTTATTTTATTTTATTTTATTTTATTTTATTTTGGATCACCCAAAAGTTTGAGGTACATGAAAAAATAAGGTAAAGAATAAAATATACTAAAAATATCTACACTGTCACAAG
>NC_079439.1:7447897-7472897 GCF_903798145.1 Danio aesculapii
GCTCCACAGTCCAAATACATGCGGTACAGGTGAATTGGGTAGGCTAAATTGTCCGTAGTGTATGTGCGTGTGAATTCACGAGTTCACACACAATAGTTTCAGAATAAAGCGTATTTGGCGTGCTGTCTGGGGAGAGGGCTCTGAGCTCGGGGAAGACACTCAAACTCGAGTTATTCCTCTTATCAGGAAACAGAGAGGAATTGGCATTCGAGCGAAGTATCTAGCCTGGCCCCGGATCGCTCCCCCCGGGATTGTAATGCTTAAGAGGTGAGGAGACGGGGTGGTGGAGGGATGCTAAAGTCGTAAGATGCTGCAGCTAAGACAGCTTTGGTATATATAGGGGTTTGGTCAAGAACTGATTGGATAATAGAATAATTGTCAATGACGTATTTGATACTGAAACTTCTGCGCGTGCTCCTCCCGAAATTTGTTTATAAAACATCACTAAGTGTGTATGTGTTTCCCAGTGATGGGTTGCAGCTGGAAGGGCATCCGCTGCATAAAACAAATGCTGGATAAGTTGGCGGTTCATTCCGCTGTGGCGACCCCAGATTGATAAAGGGACTAAGCTGAAAAGAAAATGAATGAATGAATGAATGAATGGTTTCACTGGAAGAATGGGCTATAAACAATTGCAGTGATATTCGGTTCTTCAGTCGTCTCTTTCTCCCTCCATTTGTTACACACACACTCAACTATTATATGTTATGTCAAATACCCTTAGTTTAATATTAACATCTAAAAGGACGTAACAGCAGGTATGATTTGTTGTCATTACCTTTTGTCATATCATTTATTGCTCACATTTTATTTTGATGGTCCGTTTGTTGAATTTAAGTTACATTGCATCCTAATGCCAATTAATCCTCATTAGATTATAAGTAGACTGTTAGGTTAGTGTTAGTGTAAGTTGACATGTACTTGCAAAGTTTCTAATAGTCAGTTAAATGTCTGTTGAAGGAGCAGTATCAGCAGATATTAAACAGACAGTCTACTAATACTTAAATGGACCATCAAAATAAAGTGTTACCCATTTTTTTAACAGTGTACACTGTGCAAAAAATCATGGTTGGCTCAAATTTTTAAGCTAAATCAAATTAATCTTATGAGTCCATTAAACGTATATTATGTTAAACTGGTCTAAATAGCTTGCATAACTTGCATAAGAACATGATTAACTTAGTTTAATAAGTTACAATGAACTAAAACATATGTTGTCAGGACTAACTGATCATATAACTTTTCACAGTGTATAGTTTGTCAAAAACTGAATTTTGTGGATTTCTGTGTGTGTGTGTGTGTGTGTGTGTGTGTGTGTGTGTGTGTGTGTGTGTGTGTTTCAGGGATCAGACTGTCCAATGTGAGAATGTGAATCTGAAGCGAGAGCAGAGGAGCCGTTCAGAGCTCAGCATCCCTCGGTACCATGAACTAGTGCCTCTGCAGGAGGAGAAGAAGGTCTACTTTTTACATTATTTTAGTCTCTGGTTCATATGTGTGTCAATCTCAGGTATCTGGACATTTGTTTTTCTTTCCACAAAGACATTTGATGCCACAAGTGTCCCATCTCTGAGAAAATGCACAAATAATTTACAACCAGGTTTTTCGAACAAGCTTTAAACATGCATGTACAGTTGAAGTCAGAATTATAAGCCCTCCTGTACATTTTTGTTTGTTGTTTTCAAATATTTCCCAAAGGATGTTTAGCAGAGCAAGGAGTCTTTCACAATATTTCCTACAATATTTTTTGAAAGTCTTATTTGTTTTATTTCAGCTTGAATAAAAGCAGTTTTTATTTTTTTAAACCCCTTTTAAGGACAATATTATTAGTTCACTTTAGCAATATTTGTTTTCGATTGTCTACAGAACAAACCATCTTCATACAATGATTTGCCTAATTAACCTAATTATCCCGGGGTGTCCACGGGGTCTTAAGTATTAAAAGTTGATAAATCAATTATGAGACAATTAAGGCTCTTAAAAGGTATTAAAAAGTCTTAATCACATTTTTACAAGGTCTTAAATTTTGTTTGTCTAAAGTTTTTGACTCCAAAAAAGCTTAAATAAATGTATTTTCCTCCTAATATTAAAAACGCTGTGCTCGATCCACTCGATTGGTTCGGGCTGGGGCACGTCCAAGCTCTTCCATCCGGGTGATGTCACGTAATTTGCGACAAATTTGGAAGCCTGATGTGAAGGTGATGTGATGCTCTTCACATGTAGCGAAACCAAAGAGCGTAACACATGGCAAAATGGGATAATGTACGTTTGCATACTCCTGGTTGGAGTAAGATGAGTTTTAACAGTGACTGAAGCCTGTCGCTGAAAACAACCGCGTAAGTTATTCTTTAAAGCTTTGTTTCTTCCGAGCTTATCTGAGTTCTGTTGCATGGCTGTGCTCCGTAAAAATTTTTAACTCATTCATTCATTCATTTTCTATTTGGCTTAGTCACTTTATTAATCTGGGGTCGCCACAGCGGAATGAACCGCCAACTTATCCAGCACAGCGGATGCTTCCAGCTGCAACTTGGCGAAACATACATACACACTCATTCACACTCATACACTACGGACAATTTAGCCAACCCAATTCACCTGTACTGCAAGTTTATGGACTGTGGGGGAAACCGGAGCACCCGGAGGAAACCCATGCGAACATGGGGAGAACATGCAAACTCCACACAGAATGCCAACTGACCCAGCCGAGGCTCGAACCAGCGACCTTCTTGCTGTGAGGTGACAGCAATACCTACTGCACCACCACGTCGCCGATTTATTTAACTGCAACTGTTTATTAACTACTGTTTATTAAGTTAAAGGTTTGATACTGATTAGAAGTGGCGATGAGGTCTTAAAATATTCTGAGAAGGTCTTTAAAAAGTCTTAAAAAGGGATTGAAATTTCCTTTAGGATTCCTGCATGTACCCAGTAACCTAGTTAAGCCTTTAAAGAGCCCATATTATGGGTTTTTGAAAATGCCCTTCCATGTAGTGTGTAACATAGCTCTAAGTGAAGTGAAATATCCAGCTAAGGCTTAAATCTGTAAGTGTACAGTGTTTAAAACTGTTGATTCATCTATAAACGAGTCGTCTTGATAACGAGTCATTAGGTGTTTCGTGATGACGCGGCTACGAAACACAAGTAGTTGTGCGTGCAAACCCGGGAGATTTGAAACGTGCGGCCCCGCCCACTAACAGAAAAAAGCAACACACACACACACACACACACACACAGAGACACACACAGACACCGGTCGGATGAAGTCACGCTGTGCAGATGAATATTTTTGACAATCTAATCAATTATCAATTATTATACTAATATAATACTAATCAGTTATTATTCGCGGATATAACTGAGGACGCGGGTGGTGAGGGAGGTGTCGCCGACGCAGCTATGGACGCGCCGGCAGTGTGTGTGTGTGAAAAGAGCAGGTTAGACTGTGATGGGCTAGGAGATCTCCTCGCCAGTTTTTGGACTTTTTGCTTGATAAAATAGTTAGTCGTCAGTATTTTCTAGTCCATCGTCTGTATTTACATTCACCCACTGGCAGCCAAAATCCACTATGAAGCGTGTGTGCACTGTGACTACTTTTATATTGTTGATTAGCAGCTGGGCATTTCACTCTGTCTCGCGCTGAAGCCTGTCAGTGTCGTTGACCAATCGCAGTAGGCTGTCATCGGTCCAATCAGCGCAAATTAGCTTGGCACTGAGGAGGGGTTTGAGACCAAATGAATCGCTGAACGATTCATATGGGAGTCACTGGGATAATTAGGTTAAACTAAATGCAGATTATAAGACCATGAAAGGGTTTTTTGACCTTGCATGCATATTAGACTGTTGTTGGAGACCCTTACAACCTAAATATGACCCTATTTCATGTATAATATGGGCTCTTTAAATGTCACTTTAAGCTAAATTCTAGTGTCTTGAAAAATATCTAGTCAAATATTATGTACTGTCATCATGACAAAGATAAAAGAAATCAGTTATTAGAAATGAGTTTAGATGTTTAGAAATGTGTTGAACAAATCTCTCCGTTAAATAGAAATTGGGGAATAAAATATATTCAGGAGGGCTAATAATTCAGACTTCAACTGTAGAAGTTTTCTGCTGCCTGTAGAGGGCACTATTGTGACAAGACTCAAGGTTAGGTCTACAGTATTTCAGCATTGCTGCTTTTCCGGTCTATTCTGAATCAGGTTTGTTTTTCATTACGTGTGCATCTTTTTTTTTTGTCTGTGTCTGTGTTTGTAGGGTGTTCCAGGTCCAGGGCAGTACTACATAAAGAGTCAGTTTGAGACATCCAGTAACACACACAGACCTGCACAGAGCCCACCTTTCCTGTCTCAAGCTCAGGCAATAAGAACTTCTTTATTTTTAAGATGTTTGTGACTCTGGACCACAAAAACAGGCTTGTATTGCATGAGTATATTTTTGACAATAGGCCAAAATACATTATATGGGTCAAAATGTTAAAACCCATTTGAATAGTAGGTAGGGATCATATTCCATCACTCATAAAATATTGTGCAAACTATTTATTTAAAACAAGTTGAACTACACAGTTCTTGAGCTTTTTTTTAGGGAGAACTTAATTGTTTTATGTTCAATTAATTGAAAATTGTAAAAGCTCAGGCAATATCAAATTAGGGCTGATGACAATATATTGTTTGAGCATTGATATCACAATGTGTGTATCTGCAGTAGTCACATCACAGAATTAGATTATTCATTAGAGATTAAAACAAAGATACCATAGTTTTGATTATTTATACAATGATGACCCTGTTATTTTACATTTGACTGTTCAATTTCTGTACTTGAATACTGTTAGACTCCCCAGAAAAAAGAGGCACTGCGTAGTAAAATACTTGATCATCCCCAGTCGATCTAAATGAATGAAATCTTTACAAATAAAGCTATTCAAAACATTTGGTGAAGTTATATTCATATCACAATAGTGGCAAAACAAAATATCATAATGTCAAATTATGACAAAGCCAGTCTTATGTTAAATGAATATATTTTTGTTAGTGGTTAGCACTGTCGCCTCACAGCAAAAAAGGTTGCTGGTTCAAGTCCTGGCTGGGCCAGTTGGCATTTCTGTGTGGAGTTTGCATGGGGTTTCCTCCAGGTGCTCCAGTTCCCCCAACAGTCCAAAAATATGCGCTATAGGTGAATTGGATGAGCTAAAACCGTAGTGTATGAGTGTATGTGAGAGTATGGGTGTTTCCCAGTACTGGGTTGCAGCAGGAAGGGCATCCGCTGCGTAAAACATATGCCGGAATAGTTGGCAGTTCATTCCGCTGTGGTTAGCTCTGATAGGTGAATTGGATGAGCTAAAACCATAGTGTATGAGTGTGTGTGAGAGTGTGTATGGGTGTTTCCCAGTACTGGGTTGCTGCTGGAAGGGCATTCGCTGCTTAAAACATATGCCGGAATAGTTGGCGGTTCATTCCGCTGTGGTTAGCTCTGATAGGTGAATTGGATGAGCTAAAACCGTAGTGTATGAGTGTGTGTGAGAGTGTGTATGGGTGTTTCCCAGTACTGGGTTGCAGCTGGAAGGGCATCCGCTGCGTAAAACATATGCCGAAATAGTTTTCGGTTCATTCCGCTGTGGTTAGCTCTGATAGGTGAATTGGATGAGCTAAAACCATAGTGTATGAGTGTGTGTGAGAGTGTGTATGGGTGTTTCCCAGTACTGGGTTGCAGCTGGAAGGGCATCCGCTGCTTAAAACATATGCCGAAATAGTTTTCGGTTCATTCCGCTGTGGTTAGCTCTGATAGGTGAATTGAATGAGCTAAAAACCGTAGTGTATGAGTGTATGTGAGAGTGTGTATGGGTGTTTCCAAGTACTGGGTTGCAACTGGAAGGGCATCCGCTGCGTAAAACATATGCCGGAATAGTTGGTGGTTCATTCCGCTGTGGTTAGCTCTGATAGGTGAATTGGATGAGCTAAAACCGTAGTGTATGAGTGTATGTGAGAGTGTGTATGGGTGTTTCCCAGTACTGGGTTGCAGCTGGAAGGGCATCCGCTGCTTAAAACATATGCCGAAATAGTTTTCGGTTCATTCCGCTGTGGTTAGCTCTGATAGGTGAATTGAATGAGCTAAAACCGTAGTGTATGAGTGTATGTGAGAGTGTGTATGGGTGTTTCCAAGTACTGGGTTGCAACTGGAAGGGCATCCGCTGTGTAAAACATATGCCGGAAGAGTTGGCGGTTCATTCCGCTGTGGTTAGCTCTGATAAATCAGACACTAAGCCCAAGGAAAATTAATTATTGAATGAAAGAATGAATGATTTGATGATCAAGAAACATTTATTTTTCATGTTAAAAACAGTTGGGCTGCTTATTTTTTAGAGGAAACTCGGACACGTTACTGAAAACAATTCAAAATATTTACTCTATTCAGCAAAAATGCTTAAAATTGATCAAAGTGACAGTAAAGACATTCATAGTACACATTTACACACTTTGATTAACATTTTAATAATATAAAACCACATTAATAATTGTGTCCCAATTATTAATGAAGACTGAAGTAATGGTGCTGAAAATGCAAGACTAAATTACACTCATTCATTCATTTTCGTTTCGGCTTAGTCCCTTTATTAATCAGGAGTTGCCACAGCGGAATGAACCGCCAACTTATCCAGCATATGTTTTAAACAGAAGATGCCCTTACAGCTGCAACCTATCACTGGGAAACACCCATACACTCTCAAACACTACGGACAAATTCACCTACATTAACAACTAAATTCACCTACAGTATAGCGCATGTCTTTGGGCTTGTGGGGGAAACCGGAGCACCCGGAGGAAACCCACACGAACACAGGCAGAACATGCTAACTCCACACAGAAATGTCAACTGACTCAGCCGAGGCTCGAACCAGCAACCTTCTTGCTGAGTCAACAGCGCTAACCACCTCACTATTTGAATAGAAACGTTTCATTTTAAGTGATGATAATATTTTACAGTATTGCTGTATTTATAAACAACAAAATCAACGCAGCCATGGTGGGAAAGTTTTGACCCGCAGTGCACTCTTTCTGGTCTTCACCTTAGTGTAAATGAAAGAAATAGTTACCATTTTGAAAGAAGACAGGCCGTACAGACGAGATGCAGAATCGGACACTCAAGAATCACACACTCATATTTCATGAGTTCACACTTAGATACTGCTTGATAATAATAGCAGATTTGGCATGCTGTCCCGGGAGAGAACCCTGAGCATGATGAGCATGTCAATGAGCATGTAAGGGGATACGAGATCAGGTAGTTCTCCAGAGCTCCCCCTGGTAAAGGAGGAAAGGGGGAGATGGGGTGAAAGGGGGGATTCTTCGGAAAATGAAAATAGGGGAGTAGTTTTAGACAGCCTTCTTAAAGTGAGTTTGGATTAATCTGATTGGCTAACTAATGATTACAGATGAGAGACCAGCTGCGATTAATCATATCACGTGCTCCTCTCGAAATTAAGTTGCGGTCACACAGGGCTTTTCTTCCCATAGACTTCCATTCATACGCACGCGAATGCGTCAGACCGGAAACGCAAGGTCATGCGTCAAATTTCGCAGGTTGCTGCGGTGCAAAGTTCAAGCTTGGTGAACTCTGACCTGCGAAATCGCATCGCTTGACTGCGTGAGACCATCGAGGATCAAAACAGGACCTCTCTGGACAGAAATTTAAAACATGGAGCAATCGCTCGCTTTTTTAATGTCTAATCATCTTGTTTAATCCCGCCCCTTTTCGCAGCGCCGCATGACAGAATTTCGCACACACAAAGCACGGTGTGACCGCAGCTTTAGTTTGTTAAACTTCACTTATTGAAAGGGGAAGAAAAACCTACCTGTAACTTGTGTAAGAGTTTTTTGACGATAAAACATTTTAATAGAATGTGTGTTTTTAAATGATATTAGGGAACGTTTTTATTCAGGAGATAATTTAAGGAAAATGTTTAAAAGAGGTGTCTTCTGAAACAATTTTAGAATATTTATCTCTAATCAAACTTAAAGTATATGATATATATGTATATGACTCTTTTCAATGTTTTTTTTGTATATGTATGTTTGTTAAAAAACTGATATGATTGTTATATATTGTTTATTTAGTATAGGTTTTGCCATGAATATAGCCAATGCTGCTGATATGGCATTAACAAATAAATAAATAAATAAATAAATTAATGGATGAATAAATGGATGAATATATAAATGAATGAATAAAAAAAATGAATAAATGAATAAATAAATAAATAAATAAGTAATTAAATAAATAAATCAACTTATTGTGCTTCAGATTATTTACAATGAAAAAAAAGTCTATTGATAAAATGTAATGAACATACAGAATTAAATGGGCTGTGAATTCACCTTTTAAAAAAAAAATCATTTATCGAACATGTTAGATTCAGAACTATTTCAAGCCAGAGATCCACCCATATACAGTTGAAGTCAGTTTTTTTCTCTTTCTCAAATATTTGCTAAATTATGTTTACCAGAGCAAGCAATTTTTCACATTATTTCCTATAATATTTTTCCTTCTGGAGAAAGTCTTATTTGTTTTATTCCGGCTAGAATAAAAGCCGTTATTAATTTTAAAAAAAGCGATTTTAAGGACAAAATTATTAGCTGTTTAAGCGATATTTTGTTTCGATTGTCTACTGAACAAACCATCGTTATACATTGACTTGCCTTATTCCCCTAACTTGCCTAATTAACCTAGTTAAGCCATTAAATGTCACTTTAAGCTGAATACTAGTATACTAGTGAAAAATATCTAGTCAAATATTATTTACTGTCATCATGACAAAGATAAAATAAATGAGTTATTAGTATTTAGTCACTAAAACTATTATGTTTAGACAAGGACGTTAGTTTGCTCTTGACATTGGTCATGACAACTAGCACAAAATACACAACTACTAGCCGTAGTTGTCTACTAAATCTCTACTAGCCTGGCTTCCAGCTAATTCTATCAAACCTCTTCAGCTGCTTCAGAACGCAGCAGCACGAGTGGTCTTTGATGAACCCAAAGAGCACATGTCACTCCGCTACTCACCCGTTTGCACTGGCTGCCAGTTGCTGCTCGCATCAAATTCAAAGCTCTGATGTTTGCTTACAAAGCGACCTCTGGCTTTGCTCCTTATCTGCTCTCACTTCTGCAGATTTATGTGCTCTCCAGAAACTTGCGTTCTGTGAATGAACGTCGCCTCGTGGTTCCATCCCAAAGAGGGAAGAAATCACTTTCCCGAACTCTCACATTCAATCTGCCCAGTTGGTGGAATGAACTCCCTAACTACATCAGAACAGCAGAGTCACTTGCTGTCTTCAGAAACGACTAAAACTCAACTATTTAGTCTCCACTTTCCTTCCTAATCTTAACTGCCTCTCTGGCTATACCACTAACTGTGCTCTCTCTCAAAAAAATAAAATAAAATAAAATAAAATTCTAATGCTTTGCTTCTTAGACTTGACACACCTGAAACTTGTCTATAGCACTTGTTCACTGCTGCTCTTATAGTTGTGTAAATTGCTTCCTTGTCCTCATTTGTAAGTCGCTTTGGATAAAAGCATCTGCTAAATGACTAAATGTAAACTAGCAATGCTATTCTATTTATTTTAATCCATGTCTCATACATCGATACTAATAAAAGTGGTTAGAGCACAGCCTGTAGTTTTGACTAATAGGTTCAACTGAAAATTGACATGCTAGCCTACTCTGAGAAATTAGGAGAGCTGACAGGGATCGTATTATTTATACTTTAACATGCAGCAGTTTATTGTGCAGTTAGTTTTTAGACCATATTATTCACAGACTATATCAGCCTGCTATAAGTGATGTTTTATAAACAAATTTCGGGAGGAGCACGCGCAGAAGTTTCAGTATCAAATACGTCATTGACAATTATTCTATTATCCAATCAGTTCTTGACCAAACCACTATATATACCAAAGCTGTCTTACCTGCAGCATCTTACGACTTTAGCATCCCTCCACCACCCCGTCACCTCATCTCTTAAGCATTACAATCCCGGGGGGAGCGTTCTGGGGCCGGGCTAGATACTTCGCTCGAATCCCAATTCCTCTCTGTTTCCTGATAAGAGGAATAACTCGAGTTTGGGTGTCTTCCCCGAGCTCAGAGCCCTCTCCCCGGACAGCACGCCAAATACGCTTTATTCTGAAACTATTGCAAGTGTGAACTCGTGAATGTTAGTTTGTGCGTTATGTGACTTTTTTTTTTTTTTTTAAAAAAGCTCCTCATGTCCACCATCCTGCCGCCATCACTCACCTCACACACCTTATTCTTGCACGGAAAAATTCCCCTGCACAGGTTTGGCGCTGTTACTTCAATGCAGCTACAGCCTCTCACATGACAACATTGAAAGGCTTAGCTAATCACAATGTTCATATGTGTTTTGTGGGCGGTACGACTCAAGTAGAGAATGCGATTTAACCCTTTCTTCATTAACTAAGTGATTGGTGGGGGCATTTCAGTAGTCATCCATGCTAAATCTGATCCCCTGTGTTTAGAAATGTGTTGAAAAAGTCTTCTCTCTGTTAAACAGAAATATGCAAGGGGGTAATAATTGAGGAGGGCTTATAATTCTGACTTCAACTGTATATAAAAAGGGAACTGTAGAATAAAACAATAACAGTGATCTAATAGCTGCAGAATCACTATGTGACTTCAGCTTTTTGTGGATTTTGCATTGATTTCAGTATTGTTCTGCTTCTCGTAGCGGTTCAGTCCGGTCAAGGATGAAACGCCCCCTGTAGGTGCGTACGATGACCCGCGCTGTGCTCTGGAGATCCTAAAGAAAGGCAGAGCACTAAAGAAGAATCCTTTTGGCCAGACAGCTGTGCGATTCCTTCCAGAAAACAGATCGAAAGCTACACCGGGTTCGTGACTGCATGTTTTTCTGTCTGAATGTGAATCCGTGCTGCGTTCTGAATGCACAATGTCTTGTTGTATCTGTGGAGAGCAGTCAGAGGTCAGATTTCAACTGCTTTGCCGGAGGAGAAAACATAAAGTTAGTGAAGCAAGCACTGGATTTCATACTGCTGCATAATGGCCTCCAGCAGCAGCAGCCAATCAGATTTGAGGCCGCTCTCAAAAGCAACCAATCAGATACTATGGCACTTTAAATGCCCTGTTAAGTGCTTTAAAATCATAGATATTTACATTAGATGTCGCCTACACTGTTGTTGTCTATTGGAAGGAATGTGTCAATAGAGCCGCCATTTTAGTACAGGGTAGCGCTCCTTTGAAATGAATGTGAGACCAAGGTACAATGGAGGACTGGCCATCTAGAGCCAGAGATATACACACATCTATATATACATATATCTATGTTTTGTGAGTTTTCCCAGTGGTCCGTATGCAAAAATCTTTTTAAATTAGAAAAATTATAATTTATCAAACATTCTATTAAAACTACACTCTTCCAGCAGTTCATACTCGCATACAATATCTCGTTTGTCACTGGGGGCATGCATGAAATGTTCCTAAATGAAAGTGAAAGTGCCAAACTGCAGTTAAAGTCCACAAATTAATAATTTGGCAAGTAATTCGATTACTGATGTCCATGTAAACACTGTCATTGTCTTTCTCCCCTGCCTCTGTGTGTTTGTTTTGCCTCAGTGAGAATCAGCGCGTGCCCAAACGGAAATTCTCGTTTTTATGCAAAACCTTCCCTCTTTCCCTCCCCTGACACTTTTACTTAAACAGAGCTTGTACCACACCACTTTCCTGACTTTTTCCAAAACTAGAGGTGGTAAAAAAACACCCTGCTGAGACAGGGGGGTTTCGTGCTCTTTAAAAGTCTGTGTGATATCTAAACTTACAATGTTCATTCGTGGTGCAAGTATATCCATTAAATTTCTTTTGGTTTGTTTTGCCAACCAAGTCTATGAGAGAATGATGTGCAAAAGAAAGGCCCACCTCTACTCAATATTCGGTTTTAGCTGGAAGTACATCAACAGGTTCATGTTGACTTTAAGGAATAGTTAATTTAGTAATCCTCAGTTCATCCAAGATGTAAACTGAAAAAAAAAAACAATAATAAGTTACCCCAATTTTACTTAACTTATTTGAATAAGTGAATGTAACTTTACCTGATAATTTTTATTGAGTAATTCTGACTTAGACATCTGATTTAATTTTATTATAATTAGGTAAAACCACTTGTTCTTTTAAATGCTTTTTATTTATTTATGCAGTGCAAATTTAATTAAATTAAATTTTCTGTTATATGAAAAAAAAACTACCACAACAGTATATAGTTAGGAGTATTTAATTAGGAGACAAAATACTAATTAAAAAAAAATAAATAACAAGCAATTAACCTACGCTGCTGGGGTTAGAATGAAAAACCTGTTCACATATTGTTTTTTCCTCTTCTTTCCAAAGGTTAATGTTTCAAACGTACAAAATAACAATATTATAGGGTTGGGTTGATAGATGATTGCATCGTCCATTGCCGATGGTCGATAGACATCACGATGCTGACCCGAAATTCAACTGTATTTAGATTTCACATAATATTTTGTAGTTTTTTAATTGTACTAAAATGTTCTAAGTTGCATGATTTTTCCTGTTTTATTTACTGAGACATACAATAATTTTTTACAGTATAGTTAGTGTTCATCCAAAACTCTGGTCTTTGGTTTAGCAGACCCGAAACTTGAATTATAGCATATGTAAATTTAACAAAGCCACAAAACAAAATGTAATGCCCAAACTACCTAATTGATCTTTCGCAAGACTGTTATGACATGTTTAAGGGTCATCAGCATCTGAAATCCTTGAAAGTTTTTAATATTTAGATTTTTTTAAAAATGTATGTAGATTTATATGCATTTTTACGTATGTATTATATCATCTTTGCATCAAATTACAAAAAACGAATTACCACTTATGCAAGGCATTTGAAATGCTGCATGTATGGGAGTGGGACAGTAAATTTGATGTTGTTCTCTCTTCTGGCTGCCATTAACAGTCTCACACAATTTTTTCCTTCTTCTGAAAGAACACCATGGTGGAGTTTTTCTTTGATTATTTCAGCAAATAGGATTGTAAAATAATGATTTGTTGTACTCTTACATTCACTGCGCTCTAAGTTTACCCAACTATGAAGACTTCCTCTACTGAGAAACCCGGAGAGGGTAAAAATGTTCCATAGTAACTGTTGATCTTGCTTGTGCATGATAGGTCCGGGTGCCTATAACATGTTTGAGTATGGCCTGGCTCAGGAGAGTTTGAAGAAAGCCAGTCTACAGAGCTCCAGGAAGGCCGCCTTCGGCTCGATTGCACAGCGGCGGATTTTCCTCCCCAGCAAAGAGGAAATGAGCACCCCGGGGCCGAATCAGTACAAGGTGAGCAGCTCTCCGACCCTCAAAGTGTGCACTCATTGTCTATTGTCTATTGTACACTAATCTGCCAGCGCCCTTGGGAGCTTATTCAGACTTTTCCGAGGGCTTCATCCAATGAGTCGAATAAATCTTCCACAAATCCCCTTGAACTGAATATTTCTCAGCATTCACTAAATGTCGGGTTTTGCCTAGACTGAAAACCATAGTTTCAGCCAAAATACTGGAGGAGCGGCATTTAATGGCAGATATCACTGTTAATTACCTTTGCTCACACTCTGGGTGAGAGGTTTGAATGAAGTGTTCCATCACCGAAGCTACAGATGTGCAGTTCACTTTAATTGCTTGTTGATTTGTTCAGTCGAGGCTCTTTTATTGAAGTATTCCATCGGATTTTTGCACGGTGGATGATAAACTAGGCAAAAACAAACTCCAGGTTTATATTGAGGGATGAATCCAAATCATATGTACACCCAGAGGAACATTTAGTGCAGTAGGCTAACCAATCTGACAATGCCATTGCAACCACATATACAGTGGGCGAAATAAGTATTGAGCATGTCACCATTTTTCTCAGAAACATATTTCTAAAGGTGCTGTTGACTTTAAATTTTAACCAGATGTTGGTGACATCCAAAGAAATCCATATATGCAAAGAAAACAAAACTAATTAGTTCACAAATTAAGTTATGTATAAAATAAAATGAAATGACACAGGAAGAAAATATTAAACACATAAAGAAAGGGAGGTGTAGAAAGGCAGTGAAAGCCCAGACAGCAGGTGAAATCTCTTAGTAGTTCTTCAGCAGTGTAAATGAATATCATCTGCTTCAGTCCAACATCTACATTAGCAGGAGAATGAATATGAAACCATTAAAGCAAGACAGTGATCCGAAACACAGCCAAGGAAACTCTCAAATGCTTTTAGAGAAAGAAAATCAAGCTGTAGAATGGCCTAGCCAATCACCTGATGTGAATCCAATGGAAAATACAAATTAAAGCTCAGATTTGATAGACGTAGATCCACAGAATCATCAAGATTTTGACACTCTGTTAGAGTCTGTGAAAAACTCACACCTGAGCAATGCATGTGACTTCATTCTACATATGAGAGGCGTCTTTAAGCTGCCATCACCAAAAAGCCTTTTATATAAAGTATTAAAATACATTTCAGTAGTTCAATACTTTCTCCTTGTGTCATTCCATTGTTGTTACACACAACCCATTGTTCACATTTTTTGTTTGGGTTTTTACCAAAATCATTCTGTTCCATGTCAATAGCTGCTTTAGAAATATTATCCCAAGGAAAACATGACATGTTCAATACATATTTCTCCCACTGTAATACTCAAAAACTGCTTAAGTTGTGTGCCAAATGACACACTAGTGGGCCTCAGCGATCCTGCAGGTGGGAGGCAAGATTAAAATTAACTTTCAGTATTATACTATAGTTTTTGTAATGCATTATAGTAAGCTATGTTAAAATGATCGTAATTCGCTTTCTACTGTTCTCTGATCGATTACTTCAAATTCAGCGCAAAACAGCCTCATGATCGCGTCTGCAACTAGTACACACAAGTCTGGTCATTCACATGTCATTTCATGAAGTGAAAGTCTCTTTGTGTTTTTTTTTGTGTGAACCATTGAGTAAATTCGCATAGTTGGGCAAATTAATGTAAAAATAAAATAAACTCACCAAACAATGTACATGATATGTGATAACAAAATGCTGCGGTGCCAGAAACTTGTATTATTGTCAGCTTAGTGAACAAACGAATCGCTCCCTCTGTTAGAATGAGAAGTGAAAGTAGGAGAGAGGGTGTGTTTCAGGACATGGATTAGATCAAATTTAACGGGTGGGAGGATAATACATTTCCATGAACACAAACACACGCTCTTGTTGGCAATGCTCGTGCGGTCACTCATAAATCGATGTTGAAAAGTGATCTAAAATGATAATATTCGTAATTAAAAAAATATTTGCATACTGTCCACCGGGAAAACTCACAATAGATAGATATATGTATATAGTATGTATCTCTGGCTCTGGATGGCCAGTTTTCCACTGGTCCCACATTTATTTCTTAGGAGCGCAACACTGAAAAAATAACTCTTAAGATTTACTTAAAAAATCCTCCTAACAATTTGGACTCACAAATTTCAAGTAAATTGTACATTCTTATATCACAGGGGTCACCAATCTCATTTGGAGGTCCGGTGGCCTGCAGGGTTTAGCTCCAACTTGCCTCAACACACCTGCCTGGGTGTTTAAAGTATACCTAATAAGACCTTGATTAGCTTGTTCAGGTGTGTTTGATTAGGGTTGGAGCTAAAATCTGCAGAACACCGAAACTCCAGGAACAAGTTTGGTGACCCCTGTTAAATCAGATGCAATTAACTTGTCAATATCATGTAAAATATACTTAATGTTTAATCTGACACTGCTAAATTAACGAAGTTAAAGTTAATTGATTATCTTTAATTTTGAGTCTATATTCATTCAAATTAATCAAGTAATGTCATGTTCTTTTTAGCAAAAGGCTTTTGAAAATAATTTAAATCTTATTAGTTACAAATGAGAACATCTGGCATAACTTGTTTAATTAAAACACACATTAAGCAAATTGAACCCAAGAGCAAATTTACTTTAAAAATCCTTACTGATCCCAGAATTAGCGTTAGCATAGCTATGGCTCTTTGAGTGAAGCATCAAACATTACTGTTGGAAAACATGCCAAGATCCAAAGCATGAGTGCTACTCTTCTGAAAGGTGGTAAACGCAAACTAAAAACACTGAATCAAAACTCTTCTTAATCTTCAAAGTAATGATGATTAAACTCTAACAAGTCTTTCTCTTAAATTTAAACACCTAAGATTGCTTTTATTTTCAAAATATTCTACTCTTAATTCAGTCCCATGCAAAGCATTCTGGGAACTACACATCCAATACGACATATCAATTATTAAAATTTACTTTTTTCAACGACTAGAAAATATTAAAGAGCCCATATTATGGGTTTTGAAAATGCTCTTCCATATAGTGTGTAACACAGCTCTAAGTGAAGTGAAATTTCCAGCTAAGGCTTAAATCTGTAAGTGTACAGTGTTTAAAACTATTGATTCATCTATAAAGGAGTCGACTCATAGTGCTTCAAACGAGTCGTCTTGATAACGAGTCATTAGGTGTTTCGTGATGACGCGGCTACGAAACACAAGTAGTTGCGCGTGCAAACCCGGGACATTTGAAACCTGCGGCCCCGCCCACTAACACAGAAAAAAAGCCCCACACACACACACACACACACACACACACACAGAGACACACACAGACACCGGTCGAATGAAGTCACGCTGTGCAGATGGATATTGACAGTCTAACCAAAGATGAAAGCTCAGCAATATAGCCCAGCCTTGAGCAGATCGAGTGCTTCTGGAAATTACATGCTTAAAAAGAAGACTTCATTGGTTTGTTAAAGGAAGGATCAGTAAAGACTGTCAGAACATGGATCAGTGCATCGTGGATCAGCTTCTTCCCCCATTTCACAGTGTAAGTACGTGCGATTAAAATTGTTGCCTCGTTTACTCTAGCTTGAAAATGTATTTAGTTGTGTTTTGTTACTTGTAACCGCGTGTACTGTATCAGGTTAACTCTTTATTTTCTCATATCGCGTGTAAAGCCACGTTGAAAACGCGACGCGTGCCGCTTTGTTTACGGATCGCCAGTTATTCCTACACACATGCAACGGTCAAGTTTCAAAATAGTTCAGCTCAGATTCAAGGGAGCTGTCTAAATTGCACCCAGCAAGCTGAACTGGCGCTCTAGTCTAGGCGAACGGTGAGTGTGTGTGTGTGTGTGTGTGTGTGTTGCGCAGGGCCGGTTCAGCAAGCTGAACTGCCGCTCTAGGTTAAGGACGATCACGCCGCCCTCAACCCGAAAGTGAAAACGAAAGTGACCCGTTAGCAACGTGAGGACCGGGGGGTGTCGCAGATATAACCGAGGACGCGGGTGGTGAGGGAGGTGTCGCGGACGTCTCCCTCTCTATTGGTGTTGTGTCTTCTAAGGAGGAGGGGGAGGTGTTTGTGGTGTGTGTGTGTGTGTGTGTGTGTGTGTGTGTGTGTGTGTGTGTGTGTGTGTGTGTGTGTGTGTGTGTGTCTGTGAAAAGAGCAGGTGAAGGGCTCCTCGCCAGTTCTTGGAGTTTTTGCTCAATAAAATAGTTTGTCGTCTGTTTTTTTAAGTCCATCGTCTGTTACATTCACCCACTGGCAGCCAAAATCCACTATGAAGCGTGTATGCACTGTGACTACTTTTATATTGTTGATTAGCTGCTGGGCATTTCACTCTGTCTCGCGCTGAAGGCTGTCAGTTTCGACCAATCACAACAGGCTGTCATCGGTCCAATCAGCGCAGATTAGCTTCGCGCTGAGGAGGGTTTGGGAACAAATGAATCGCTGAACGATTCATATGGGAGTCGCTGGGATAATTAGGTAAAAATAAATGCAGATTATAAGACCATCAAAGTGTTTTTTGACCTTGCATGCATATTAGACTGTTGTTGGAGACCCTTACAACCTGAATATGACCCCATTTCATGTATAATATGGGCTCTTTAAAATATTACAAGTAAATGAATATTAATATTTAACTCTTTCCACTAGTTTCATTTATTACATTAATTATTCCTTACATTTATATAGGGCTTTTCTAGACACTCAAAGCGCTTTACACATTGAGAGGAATCTCCTCATCCACCACCAGTATGTGGTAAATGAAGTGTATGTGTATGAAGTAAATGTGTAAATATTAAATATTTACTATTTATTCCCGTTATCCTTGACACTTAAAATTACAATTAAAAATTATGAGAGTAAATTTATTAGACTTTACCACACCAAAAAGTAATTTCTTTCAGTCTACCCTATACTAAAATGGCGGCTCTATTGAGGTATTCCTTACAATAGACACCAATAGGGTAGGCGACATCTAATGTAAATATCTATGCCCTTAAATATTTACAAAAATAGAGCTTTAGTAAAAATGGAGCGCTTATGGACATATATTTCAACATTTAAATCATCCCCAGATATAATCTGCATGCGCATTAATATCGACCGCACACTGAGAGAAACCGAAAGTAACTTCAATATATAGTACAGTACCTTAAATGTCCTGTAGGGGGGGGGGGTCAAAACCACATATGTATATGCGACTGCACAACTATGATAGTGATTCAAATTATATATGTTTTGTTGGGCTGAACTTTATTATATTTTTGACATCAGTTGCGCAGGGAGGAGGAGGGGGGGCCGCAAATGGCCCACAGGCCCAGCAGTTTGAGACCTCTGATATTGAACATCATAGCAGTGTCGTATTGCTTTGACCTTCATGGCAACCTAGAATATCCTAGCATCCAATAAGCAGCTTCGCAAGTAATGTTAGGAACCACCCAGATCTCCCTGGCAACAGCATTATTAAAGTTTTGCAAGCAGCACATTTTATTCAGAACTAGTTCTGGTAGTTAGTTACAGTAACTATAGTAACTGTGGTCTTTTAGCAAACTCTGGTTACCATGGTCTGCTTTTGCAAGAATAACAAGCTCGAATTTATATCAGAGTGTCCTGCGGCAGGCAAATCACTCCCTCTCTGTCAAGTGTTTCACAGTAAACTTGGGACACTGGGATTTTATCGTCTGTTTTCATTGGAAGCTTCCATCATTTCCAGTGTGAGTGTCCAGTTGGCCTGTTTCCTGAAGCAGAGCGACCCCAGCGGAGGTCATTTATGGACTCTCCTCTCCTTCTGTTGCTCATACAGGCTCCCTGCCTGCATAGATAAGAGCGGGAGATGGGTCCTGCAGGCCCTGTAGACTTTCACTGTCACTGTTCAGTCCAAAAATGCCTCTCACTGCACACTTTTTATTAGCTATGTTTCCATCCAAAGATGCGAGTTAGATTTATGCGCAAAACTGAAATATTGCATAGGCAAATAAAGCACTGTTCCCATCCAATGAGCCAATAGCCTCTTTTACAGTGGTACTGGTAAATATCCAGAAAATATCCGAAATGACTTCAGTAAATTTGAAGAAGTGCTGTTGACACAGGCATGGACGTTCCAGGATTCACACATCCATTCCAAAATACCGGTAAATTCTGACATCATTAACCAGAAATGATCTCTAAATGGCTGCGCTTGTGTTTCTAAACATAGAAGAGGTCGGGCTTTTGCTGATGGTCTCACTTTCATTTTAAGGGGTGGTCCACTATGATATCATTTAAACTGTAGTTGATGTGTAATGTAGCTGTGTGAACATAAACAGCATCTCTGAATGTAAGACACTCAAAGTTCAATGCGAAGGAGATATTGGCTTTTACAGAGTTAGCTTAGCAAAGTCTGTAATAGTGTTGTCCCAGTATTAAAAACGTAAATTTCCCATTCACATTTAAGCATCGTTGAGCACGTTCTTAAACAGCTGATTTGCCATTGTGTTCACTTGCTCAACAGAAATGACTGTGATTGGTCGTGAAGGTCATCAGTTCACCGCTCTTCACCGATTGCAAACACAGATATACGGAACTGGAAAGTGTTAAAGCCACGAAGATCAGCCGCGATTCATCAAGCGGATCACTCGTCTGTGTTTGCACTCAGTAGACATTGTGAAGTGCGGTGGGTGAACAGATGACCTTTACGGAAATAGACGTTTTTTTTTATTTCAGTACCGAAATTCAGTATCGTGACTAGTCTAATATAGTTAAAGAATCAGTCATTAACTTAAGTTTGATAAATGACATCTAAAGCGTGTGTTTGGGAAAGATAACGTTAGCTAACTAGTGCCATTTTCCTTAAATGAGCTCTGATATCCCTTTTTATTTTCACCATTCATTCAGAAAAGACCTTATAAATTATAAATTTGTGTCGCTTTTTCTTCGCTGATAAGATATACCGTCGGGTCACAACGTTCCTATGTGACTCAAATCGATACTTCCGGGTTTCTTCCCACCGCAGCATCACTTTTAAAAATGGCGGCAGCGTGAAATCAGTCTATTCAGCTAATTGAATAAAAGTTCTTTGAGCATGACTTTAAAACGGTCAACATTTTGAAAAGGACATTAAAAACATCATTATTATGACATTTTAGCGTAAATATTAAGTGTAAATGAAATGTTAAGTACAGGAAGGGCTTTCATGTGCTATATATGCAAGAATGTGAATTACAAAGGTGCTCGGTTTAAAATTATAGTGATTTAAAAGCTTGAAAGTCTTGGTGTTATGAAAGAGTGGGAATCTGGATAGGAGAAGCTATAATTGCAAATTATACTAATAACTGATTGAACCAAATTTAAAATGTTAATTATTGCTGTAAGTCGAAGCTGAAGTTTCCCCATCATGACTCCAGTCTTCAGTGTCACATAATCCTTCAGAAATCATTCTAATGCGCTGATTTTCTCCTTAATTCTGCTTTATTCTATTTAAGCAAACATTTAACTTCACATAAAACATTTGGTCTAATTCACAACAAGTGCCTGCAAACTGAAATGTGCTCTTAAACTCGTTTATTCTTAAGGTTTAGCAAAGTTGGTCATTTGCATAAAACATGCCCAATTTCCATATATGGGCTTTCAGCAAAGCACTTCCTTTCAGCCATACGTCACTGATTAGGCCGCAAATGTGTGCTTTTTGCATTCATGTGCAGTCAGTTGTTCTTGTATTGTTTTGTAAGCTAGAATAAATGTAAATAAATCTGATTTGTTGAGAAAATGTTCATATGCAGATTTCACACACATATTTATTCAAATGCATGCTTAGTAAATGAGACCCAGTGTTTTTATGGAAACTATGATGAGGCAATTTTGGTTTCTACGTGTATAGATAAAAATAAAATAAAACAATGCAGATTTAAAATAGCAATCTTATGTAACATTCTAAAAGTATTCACTGTAATGTTTGATCAATTTAACACATTCTTGAATTAATTCAAAATATAAACGAATAAATATTTGTAGTGTGCATTGTAGTGTGCATTATGGCCAAAATGTGTCAAATGTGAACCGAGAACACTGGGGAATACTGCATCCCACAATGCAGGCATGGGCAAACTCGATCCTGGAGGGCCGGTGTCCCTGCAGAGTTTTGCTCAACACTAATCAAACACACCTGAACACCCTAATTAGTGTCTTCAAGATCACTAGAAAGCTACAAGCAGGTGTGTTTGATTAGGGTTGGAGCAAAACTATGCAGGGACACCGGCCCTCCAGGATCGAGTTCGCCCATCCCTGCCACAATGCAATGCATATGATTAGGCCTCCTCTGCAAGTGTGACATTTAACCAAAAGTAATAGCAACATCCTTCATGAGTTATTCTATATGATGAGGCTGTCAAAAGTTTAAGGCATTTCCACACAACATTGGACACTACAGGCAAAATAACCACTTCTGTGATTTCGATTAAGCAAAGTTTCTTAAAAAGACAGTAGTGGATCAAAACATTTCATCAAAGACAGGGTTGTGCTTATTCTCTTAATGAGTTCTGGTGTGTTTTGAACATAAATGCATTAAAAAAATCAGACACTCATCCCCATTCCCTTTAAGAGTCAGTTGTGTCGTGCCATGGCGCATTTGCTATTTCCATGATGGACTTTGTAAGTGGAAAAAACTGAACGCTTCACTAGCAAGAAAACAGTTAAACAGACCATCTGCAGCGCGAGGATAAAGAACGAGCCTCCTCTATTCGGACCTCTTTACTTTCTCTTTACTTTACTTTTACTCTTTGCTTTACTCCTTTATTTTAGTGGATAAGGAAACGGTAAAAACTCACTCCACTGAAGACATCCATTAGCCTACATATTTAATTTCATTTGTTAATCGCAAAGATTTGTTTCAAAACTATTTCTAAGTTCAGTTCTAATTTCCAGCAAATGAATAAATGAAACAATAATAACGATGTGGTCTGGACTTTAGAGCAGCTTTTAGTTGGTCAATAGTGCGGGTCTATTTCAGTTCTTCAAAATATCAAAGCGCCAACAATGCACCTTAACACACCTCCTTTACAGACCAGCACACCCATGAGTCCACAAAGTGGCGCAAATGGATTTGCTATTTAAACAACGTAGAGCAAAATGTGAAAATTACAGTTGCACTGGTCTGAAAATAGCAACAAATCGAGCCAAACACGTCTTGCATCTTATTTCTCCGGGTGCCCCTAATCTGAGAATTTAGCGGAAAACAAAGTGCATTTTCAGATTTCACTTAGAGATTTCAAGGACAAACAATGTTTTTATTACAGCTTTTTCTTAGTCACTTTGGTGAATTTCTCACAACACTATTTACATTAGCACAACAGTTAATGCATTCCTCTAAACAATTAGTACAAACTGCAAAAGCTAGTTGATAACCGGCAAAACCGTGTCATTTGCTCAAATTGGATAGCTCATTCCTCAAAAGCAAGTATTGATGTCAATGAAAGTGTCAGTGTCATCAAGACGAAAAGTCCTGACATCACTGTTTATGAACAAGATAGTCAAATGGCTTCATCATGATTTCATTATGACTCTGTCATTTTTTTCCAATGCAAAAAAGTCAGATTTTGGTGACTGTTACGACTTTATAGTTTTGCTCTAGGGTTTAAGAGGTAACATTTAATGTGGTTAAAATTTGTGGTGAGTTGGTGGCAAATTTCAACACAACAACCAAAATACTGAATACTGAATTTATTTACAATAGTGAAAGAAGTCAAACAGAAAAAGAAAAAAGTATTATTTACAAGATCACACAAAAGAGAATAAATCAATGTACATTATGGTTGGGGAAACGAGAATTTAGTGGTGCCAAATAAATGAAAGCAATATAACAAAACTCCCAAATCTAGCTAATATAACCCTATAAACTATCTAACAGAAAATAAACACAACATCTTCAGCGTTTTCACGCTATAACTAAACCTACTCTACTAACCAAAAATACGGAGAAAACTTACAGCGGGTGGCGCTCACTTCTAAACTAGTGTGTTTAGACAGTGGAGTTATCTACGGGATGTGAGATGTATGTCACTTGACATCTAAACTCCTCGAATCCCAGAGCAAGGCTGACGCCAGAGATCAGGGGATTTCCACAAGCACACATACAAGACGGGTAACAACGATGAACACAAGAACAAGACCAAAATCAAAACTCTAAATTAACATCAATATCACATCACATAACCAGCCAAAACACACACAAAAGCAAGCAAACACAAATCAAGCAAGACAGAGCAAAAGCAGAACGAGCTTCCCCGCTCGCGTCCCTTTAAATTTTGAGCTCCTATCCTGATTGGTAGCGATGTTGATGACGTCACATGGTGGAATAGAGATTGACATCTTCACGGACGAATGGGAAACTGGAATGGGCGTACCTGAGAATTGACACAGAGAGAGAGGGCACACACAAGCAAAACATACAGGCATATACATATGACTGTAACAGTGACACTTTCTGAAAATGCTCAAGACAGCACTATAGACTATTTACTCAGCCATTTGAAAACTACAGTAAAGTTAGACACCACTGCATTTAGTGAGGTATCTGAGTACAAGACACTGAATATGTATGTTTCACATTTTTACAGCAGATGCTCTTTGTAATTCTAATTTACTCACAACATTGTGCGAAAGAATAAACACACCCTTATTTACAACAAACACAAACTTCCTTTGGGTAGAGCTGTGCACAACTGTAAACAATACTGCAGGACATATTAGAACTGAACCTACAGCATACACAGGTCTTTAAATCATTCATCAAATTGTTCAATTTAGAAGACATTTTCAGGAAAAAAAGGTTTAATTTTTTTAATAAAATGAGCTCGACAGATTTTGACCACTAGTTCAACATTTTTGTATGTAATGGCTCAAGTAATAAATAAGGACTATTAGTTTATATGGAATGACTATTCAGCATTCACAAGTTTAGTTCATTTTGACTGACATAAGCCAAGCGGCAACCTCCCGCTCTCCCTCGGGAAGCCAATACGGAACTAAAACTGCAATTCATCAAAATTCCGCTAGTCCTGGCTCCACAATAGAGCAAATTTCATATGAGCCCACTGTTAAAATAGTCAACTTTACAGCAAAAAAAAAGGTGTTTACAGCCTGATACAAAGAACGATTTTGGTTCATATAGCTAATATTACCCTCCATGACAACTGTGAGGGGGTGAATTTTTTATAACTCATCCATTTCCTTTATATTAGGTTATATTAAGTTTGCATAATTAAGGGCGTGGCCACTTGAGTGACAGCTAGGTCTCGCTGGGCGCGGTCACTTCACCTCAGCTGAATCCGGCAGATTAGCCACTGATCTCGGCATATTCATCGTATTTTTGTGTTGTTTTATGTGGCTTTACACAGTCAGCTGCCTTTTGGACTTAATTCTTACAATTATCAGATGATATGGGATGCTGTGTGCACTTAATTGTGCTCACAAACCATTCACGTGGCCTCCGTTTCCCATGTGAGTAAAGTTATATACTTGCATACCATCTCTATAAATGTATTTGTTTTATTTAAGATCATTTATCATTTATATTTTTCTTTAGACCCGTAAAGCACTCCAGAATCTGACAGATTGATTAGCTGTAGGCTCTAGAACAGTCATCTGAA